>NC_135134.1:3576883-3879913 GCF_051014445.1 Colletes latitarsis | reverse complement strand
ACGAGCCTGATGAGAGCAAATCCCAGAACTAACCAAGACTTAACATGCGTTATCCTCTAAAATATTGATCGGAACCAGGTTTGATGGACTGTTTCAGTGTGGTACCACATTACTACGTAATCCAAACCAGAAAAACCCAGGATCTGCTCAACAAGTATGTGAAAAACGCGAAACTATGAGCCTGATGAGGGCAAAATCCCAGACCTATCCCAGACATAACATGCGTTATCCTCTAAAATATTGATCGAAACCAGGTTTAAAGGACTGTTTCAGTGTGGTACCACATTGCTACGTGATCCAAACCAGAAAAACCCAGGATCTGTTCAACAAGTATGTGAAAAACGCGAAACTATGAGCCTGATGAGGGCAAAATCCCATACCTATCTCAGACATAACATGCGTTATCCTCTAATATATTGATCAAAAGCAGGTTTAATGAACTGTTTCAGTGTGGTTCCCCATTACTACGTGATCCAAACCAGAAGAAACCCAGGATCTGTTCAACAAGTATGTGGAGAATGCGAAAGTATGTGTCTGATGATGGCAAATCCCAGGCCTATCCCAGACATAACATGCGTTATCCTCTAAGATATTGACCGAAACCTGTTTTAATCGACTGTTTCAGTGTGGAACCACATTACTACGTGATCCAAACCAGAAAAAGCCCAGAATCTGGTCATCAGCTATGAGAAATATGCGAAAGTACGAGCCTGATGAGAGCAAATCCCAGACCTAACCTAGACCTAACATGCGTTATTCTCTTAAATATTGATCGAAGCCAGGTTTAATGGACTGTTTCAGTGTTGTACCACATTAGTACGTGATCCAATCCAGAAAAAGCCCAGGATATAGCCATCCAGTATGAGAAATATGCGAAAGTTTGAGCCTGATGAGGGCAAATCCCTGGCCTAACCTAGACATAACATGCGTTATTCTCTAAAATATTGATCGAAACCAGGTTTAAGCGACTGTTTCAGTGTGGTACCACATTACTACGTGATCCAAACCAGAAAAAGCCAGGGATCTGTTCAACAAGTATGTGAAGAATGCGAAAGTATGAGCCTGACGAGGGCAAAGCCCAGACCAATCCCAGACATAACTTGCGTTATCACCTAAAATATTGACCGAAACCTGCTTTAATCGACTGTTTCAGTGTGGTACCACATTACTACGTGATCCAAACCAGAGAAAGCCCAGAATCTGGCCAGCAACTATGAGAAATATGCGAAAGTACGAGCCTGATGAGAGCAAATCCCAGAACTAACCAAGACTTAACATGCGTTATCCTCTAAAATATTGATCGAAACAAGGTTTAATGGACTGTTTCAGTGTGGTACCACATTACTACGTGATCCAAACCAGAAAAACCCAGGATCTGTTCAACAAGTATGTGAAAAACGTGAAACTATGAGCCTGATGAGGGCAAAATCCCAGACGTATCCCAGACATAACATGGGTTATCCTCTAAAATATTGATCGAAACCAGGTTTAATGGACTGTTTCAGTGTGGTACCACATTACTACGTGATCCAAACCAGAAAAACCCAGGATCTGTTCAACAAGTATGTGAAAAACGCGAAACTATGAGCCTGATGAGGGCAAATCCCAGGCCTAGCCTAGACATAACATGCGTTATCGTCTATAATATTGATCGAAACCAGGTATAATTGAATGTTTCAGTGTGATACCACACAACTACGTGATCCAAACCAGAAAAAGCCCAGAATCTGGTCATCAACTATCAGAAATATGCGAAAGTACGAGCCTGATGAGAGCAAATCCCAGAACTAACCAAGACTTAACATGCGTTATCCTCTAAAATATTGATCGAAACCAGGTTTAATGGACTGTTTCAGTGTGGTACCACATTACTACGTGATCCAAACCAGAAAAACCCAGGATCTGTTCAACAAGTATGTGAAAAACGCGAAACTATGAGCCCGCTGAGGGCAAATCCCAGGCCTAACCTAGACATAACATGCGTTATCCTCTAAAATATTGATCGAAACCAGGTATAATTGAATGTTCCAGTGTGATACCACATTACTACCTGATCCAATCCAGAAAAAGCCCAGGATCTAGCAATCAAGTATGAGAAATATGCGATAGTATGAGCCCGCTGAGGGCAAATCCTAGACCTAACCCAGACCTAACATGCGTTATCCTCTAAAATATTTATCAAGACCAGATTTAATTGAATGTTTCAGTGTGGTACCACATTACTACGTGATCCAAACCAGAAAAAACCCAGGATCTGGTCATCAACTATCAGAAATATGCGAAAGTACGAGCCTGATGAGAGCAAATCCCAGAACTAACCAAGACTTAACATGCGTTATCCTCTAAAATATTGATCGGAACCAGGTTTGATGGACTGTTTCAGTGTGGTACCACATTACTACGTAATCCAAACCAGAAAAACCCAGGATCTGCTCAACAAGTATGTGAAAAACGCGAAACTATGAGCCTGATGAGGGCAAAATCCCAGACCTATCCCAGACATAACATGCGTTATCCTCTAAAATATTGATCGAAACCAGGTTTAAAGGACTGTTTCAGTGTGGTACCACATTGCTACGTGATCCAAACCAGAAAAACCCAGGATCTGTTCAACAAGTATGTGAAAAACGCGAAACTATGAGCCTGATGAGGGCAAAATCCCATACCTATCTCAGACATAACATGCGTTATCCTCTAATATATTGATCAAAAGCAGGTTTAATGAACTGTTTCAGTGTGGTTCCCCATTACTACGTGATCCAAACCAGAAGAAACCCAGGATCTGTTCAACAAGTATGTGGAGAATGCGAAAGTATGTGTCTGATGATGGCAAATCCCAGGCCTATCCCAGACATAACATGCGTTATCCTCTAAGATATTGACCGAAACCTGTTTTAATCGACTGTTTCAGTGTGGAACCACATTACTACGTGATCCAAACCAGAAAAAGCCCAGAATCTGGTCATCATCTATGAGAAATATGCGAAAGTACGAGCCTGATGAGAGCAAATCCCAGACCTAACCTAGACCTAACATGCGTTATTCTCTTAAATATTGATCGAAGCCAGGTTTAATGGACTGTTTCAGTGTTGTACCACATTAGTACGTGATCCAATCCAGAAAAAGCCCAGGATATAGCCATCCAGTATGAGAAATATGCGAAAGTTTGAGCCTGATGAGGGCAAATCCCTGGCCTAACCTAGACATAACATGCGTTATCCTCTAAAATATTGATCGAAACCAGGTTTAAGCGACTGTTTCAGTGTGGTACCACATTACTACGTGATCCAAACCAGAAAAACCCAGGATCTGTTCAACAAGTATGTGAAAAACGCGAAAGTATGAGCCTGACGAGGGCAAAGCCCAGGGATAGCCTTGACATAACATGCGTTATCCTCTAAAAAATTGATCGAAACCAGGTATAATTGAATGTTTCAGTGTGATACCTCATTACTACCTGATCCAATCCAGAAAAAGCCCAGGATCTAGCCATCAAGTATGAGAAATATGCGATAGTATGAGCCCGCTGAGGGCAAATCCCAGGCCTAACCTAGACATAACATGCGTTATCCTCTAAAATATTGATCGAAACCAGGTATAATTGAATGTTCCAGTGTGATACCACATTACTACCTGATCCAATCCAGAAAAAGCCCAGGATCTAGCAATCAAGTATGAGAAATATGCGATAGTATGAGCCCGCTGAGGGCAAATCCTAGACCTAACCCAGATCTAACATGCGTTATCCTCTAAAATATTGATCGAAACCAGATTTAATTGAATGTTTTAGTGTGGTACCACATTACTACGTGATCCAAACCAGAAAAACCCAGGATCTGTTCAACAAGTATGTGAAAAACGCTAAACTATGAGCCTGATGAGGGCAAAATCCCAGACCTATCCCAGACATAACATGCGTTATCCTCTAAAATATTGATCGAAACCAGGTTTAATGGACTGTTTCAGTGTGGTACCACATTACTACGTGATCCAAACCAGAAAAACCCAGGATCTGTTCAACAAGTATGTGAAAAACGCGAAACTATGAGCCTGATGAGGGCAAAATCCCAGACCTATCCCAGACATAACATGCGTTATCCTCTAATATATTGATCAAAACCAGGTTTAATGGACTGTTTCAGTGTGGTTCCCCATTACTACGTGATCCAAACCAGAAAAAACCCAGGATCTGTTCAACAAGTATGTGGAGAATGCGAAAGTATGTGTCTGATGATGGCAAATCCCAGGCCTATCCCAGACATAACATGCGTTATCCTCTAAAATATTGACCGAAACCTGTTTTAATCGACTGTTTCAGTGTGGAACCACATTACTACGTGATCCAAGCCAGAAAAAGCCCAGAATCTGGCCATCAGCTATGAGAAATATGCGAAAGTACGAGCCTGATGAGAGCAAATCCCAGACCTAACCTAGACCTAACATGCGTTATTCTCTTAAATATTGATCGAAGCCAGGTTTAATGGACTGTTTCAGTGTTGTACCACATTAGTACGTGATCCAATCCAGAAAAAGCCCAGGATATAGCCATCCAGTATGAGAAATATGCGAAAGTTTGAGCCTGGTGAGGGCAAATCCCTGGCCTAACCTAGACATAACATGCGTTATCCTCTAAAATATTGATCGAAACCAGGTTTAAGCGACTGTTTCAGTGTGGTACTACATTACTACGTGATCCAAACCAGAAAAAGCCAGGGATCTGTTCAACAAGTATGTGAAGAATGCGAAAGTATGAGCCTGACGAGGGCAAAGCCCAGACCAATCCCAGACATAACATGCGTTATCACCTAAAATATTGACCGAAACCTGCTTTAATCGACTGTTTCAGTGTGGTACCACATTACTACGTGATCCAAACCAGAGAAAGCCCAGAATCTGGCCATCAACTACGAGAAATATGCGAAAGTACGAGCCTGATGAGAGCAAATCCCAGAACTAGCCAAGACTTAACATGCGTTATCCTCTAAAATATTGATCGAAACCAGGTTTAATGGACTGTTTCAGTGTGGTACCACATTACTACGTGATCCAAACCAGAAAAACCCAGGATCTGTTCAACAAGTATGTGAAAAACGTGAAACTATGAGCCTGATGAGGGCAAAATCCCAGACGTATCCCAGACATAACATGCGTTATCCTCTAAAATATTGATCGAAACCAGGTTTAATGGACTGTTTCAGTGTGGTACCACATTACTACGTGATCCAAACCAGAAAAACCCAGGATCTGTTCAACAAGTATGTGAAAAACTCGAAACTATGAGCCTGATGAGGGCAAATCCCAGGTCTAGCCTAGACATAACATGCGTTATCCTCTAAAATATTGATCGAAACCAGGTATAATTGAATGTTTCAGTGTGATACCTCATTACTACCTGATCCAATCCAGAAAAAGCCCAGGATCTAGCCATCAAGTATGAGAAATATGCGATAGTATGAGCCCGCTGAGGCCAAATCCCAGGCCTAACCTAGACATAACATGCGTTATCCTCTAAAATATTGATCGAAACCAGGTATAATTGAATGTTCCAGTGTGATACCACATTACTACCTGATCCAAACCAGAAAAAGCCCAGGATCTAGCAATCAAGTATGAGAAATATGCGATAGTATGGGCCCGCTGAGGGCAAATCCTAGACCTAACCCAGACCTAACATGCGTTATCCTCTAAAATATTTATCAAGACTAGATTTAATTGAATGTTTCAGTGTGGTACCACATTACTACGTGATCCAAACCAGAAAAAACCCAGGATCTGTTCAACAAGTATGTGAAAAATGCGAAAGTATGAGCCTGACGAGGGCAAATCCCAGACCTATCCCAGACATAACTTGCGTTATCATCTAAAATATTGACCGAAACCTGTTTTAATCGACTGTTTCGTTGTGGTACCACACAACTACGTGATCCAAACCAGAAAAAGCCCAGAATCTGGTCATCAACCATCAGAAATATGCGAAATTACGAGCCTGATGAGAGCAAATCCCAGAACTAACCAAGACTTAACATGCGTTATCCTCTAAAATATTGATCGAAACCAGGTTTAATGGACTGTTTCAGTGTGGTACCACACAACTACGTGATCCAAACCAGAAAAAGCCCAGCATCTGGTCATCAACTATCAGAAATATGCGAAAGTACGAGCCTGATGAGAGCAAATCCCAGAACTAACCAAGACTTAACATGCGTTATCCTCTAAAATATTGATCGAAACCAGGTTTAATGGACTGTTTCAGTGTGGTACCACATTACTACGTGATCCAAACCAGAAAAACCCAGGATCTGTTCAACAAGTATGTGAAAAACGCGAAACTATGAGCCTGATGAGGACAAAATCCCAGACCTATCCCAGACATAACATGCGTTATCCTCTAAAATATTGATCGAAACCAGGTTTAATGGACTGTTCCAGTGTGATACCACATTACTACCTGATCCAATCCAGAAAAAGCCAGGAATCTGTTCAACAATTATGTGAAAATTGCGAAAATATGACCCTGATGAGGGCAAATCCCAGACCTATCCCAGACCTAACATGCGTTATCCTCTAAAACATTGATCGAAACCAGGTTTAATGGACTGTTTCAGTGTGGTACCACATTGTTACGTGATCCAAACCAGAAAAAACCCAGGATCCGTTCAACAAGTATGTGATGAATGCGAAAGTATGTGTCTGATGAGGGAAAATCCCAGGCCTAACCTAGACCTAACATGCGTTACCCTCAAAGATATTGATCGAAACCAGGTTTAATGGACTGTTTCGGTGTGGTACCACATTACTACGTGATCCAAACAAGAAAAAAACCAGAATCTGTTGAACAAGTATGTGAAAAACGCGAAACTATGAGCCTGATGAGGGCAAATCCCAGACCTATCCCAGACATAACATGCGTTATCTTCTAAAATATTGATCGAAACCAGGTTTAATGGACTGTTTCAGTGTGGTACCACATTACTACGTGATCCAATCCAGAAAAAGCCCAGGATCTAGCCATGAAGTATGAGAAATATGCGAAATTAGGAGCCTGATTAGGGCAAATCCTAAACCTAACCCAGACCTAACATGCGTTATCCTCTAAAATATTTATCAAGACCAGGTTTAATCGACTGTTTCAGTGTGGTACCACATTACTACGTGATCGAAACCAGAAAAAGACCCAGGATCTTTACAACTAGTATGTGAAGAATGCGAAAGTACGAGCCTGATGAGAGCAAATCCCAGAACTAACCACGACTTAACATGCGTTATCCTCTAAAATATTGATCGAAACCAGGTTTAATGGACTGTTTCAGTGTGGTACCACATTACTACGTGATCCAAACCAGAACAAAACCCAGGATCTGTACAACTAGTATGTGAAGAATGCGAAAGTATGAGCCTGATGAGAGCAAATCCCAGACCTAACCTGGACATAACATGCGTTATCCTCTAAAATATTGATCCAAACCAGGTTTAATGGACTGTTTCAGTGTGGTACCACATTAGTACATGATCCAAACCAGAATGAGCCAGGGATCTGTTCAACAAGTATGTGAAAAACGCGAAAGTATGACCCTGATGAACGCAAATCCCAGGCCTAACCTAGTCCTAACGTGCGTCATCCTCTAAAATATTGATCGAAACTAGGTTTAGTGGACTGTTTCAGTGTGGTACCACATTACTACGTGATCCAAACCAGAAAAACCCAGAATCTGTTCAACAAGTATGTGAAAAACGCGAAACTATGAGCCTGAAGAGGGCAAATCCCAGACCTATCCCAGACATAACATGCGTTACCCTCAAAAATATTGATCGAAACCTGGTTTAATGGACTGTTTCAGTGTGGTACCACATTACTACGTGATCCAAACCAGAAAAACCCAGGATCTGTACAACTAGTATGTGAAGAATGCGAAAGTATGAGCCTGACGAGGGCAAATCCCAGACCTATCCCAGACATAACATGCGTTACCCTCTAAAATATTGATCGAAACCAGGTTTAATGGACTGTTTCGGTGTGGTACCACATTACTACGTGATCCAAACCAGAAAAAAACCAGAATCTGTTCAACAAGTATGTGAAGAATGCGAAAGTATGTGTCTGATGAGGGAAAATCCCAGGCCTAACCTAGACCTAACATGCGTTACCCTCAAAAATATTGATCGAAACCTGGTTTAATGGACTGTTTCAGTGTGGTACCACATTACTACGTGATCCAAACCAGAAAAACCCAGGATCTGTACAACTAGTATGTGAAGAATGCGAAAGTATGAGCCTGACGAGGGCAAAGCCCAGACCTATCCCAGACATAACTTGCGTTATCATCCAAAATATTGACCGAAACCTGCTTTAATCGACTGTTTCAGTGTGGTACCACATTACAACGTGATCCAAACCAGAAAAAGCCCAGAATCTGGCCATCAACTATGAGAAATATGCGAAATTAGGAGCCTGATTAGGGCAAATCCTAAACCTAACCCAGACCTAACATGCGTTATCCTCTAAAATATTTATCAAGACCAGGTTTAATCGACTGTTTCAGTGTGGTACCACATTACTACGTGATCCAAACCAGAAAAAGACCCAGGATCTTTACAACTAGTATGTGAAGAATGCGAAAGTACGAGCCTGATGAGAGCAAATCCCAGAACTAACCAAGACTTAACATGCGTTATCCTCTAAAATATTGATCGAAACCAGGTTTAATGGACTGTTTCAGTGTGGTACCACATTACTACGTGATCCAAACCAGAACAAAACCCAGGATCTGTACAACTAGTATGTGAAGAATGCGAAAGTATGAGCCTGAAGAGGGCAAATCCCAGACCTATCCCAGACATAACATGCGTTATCCTCTAAAATATTGATCAAAACCAGGTTTAATGGACTGTTTCAGTGTGGTACCACATTACTACGTGATCCAAACCAGAAAAAACCCAGAATCTGTTCAACAAGTATGTGAAAAACGCGAAACTATGAGACTGAAGAGGGCAAATCCCAGACCTATCCCAGACCTAACATGCGTTGCCCTCTTCAATATTGATCGAAACCAGGTTTAATGGACAGTATCTGCGTGGTACCACATTACTACGTGATCCAAACCAGAAAAACCCAGAATCTGTTCAACAAGTATGTGAAAAACGCGAAACTATGAGCCTGAAGAGGGCAAATCCCAGACCTATCCCAGACATAACATGCGTTATCCTCTAAAATATTGATCAAAACCAGGTTTAATGGACTGTTTCAGTGTGGTACCACATTACTACGTGATCCAAACCAGAAAAAACCCAGAATCTGTTCAACAAGTATGTGAAAAACGCGAAACTATGAGCCTGAAGAGGGCAAATCCCGGACTTATCCCAGACCTAACTTGCGTTATCCTCTAAAATATTGATCGAAACCAGGTTCAATTTACTGTATCAGTGTGGTACCACATTACTACGTGATCCAATCCAGAAAAAGCCCAGGATCGAGCCATGGAGTTTGAGAAATATGCGAAATTGTGAGCCCGCTGAGGGGAAATCCTAGACCTAACCCAGACCTAACATGCGTTATCCTCAAAAATATTGATCGAAACCAGGTTTAATTGAATGTTTCAGTGTGGTACCGCCTTACTACGTGATCCAAAGCAGAAAAAACCCAGGATCCGTTCAGCAAGTATGTGGAGAATGCGAAAGTATGTGTCTGATGAGGGAAAATCCCAGGCCTAACAAAGACCTAACATGTGTTATCCTCTAAAATATTTATCAAGACCAGATTTAATTGAATGTTTCAGTGTGGTACCACATTACTACGTGATCCAAACCAGAAAAAACCCAGTATCTGTTCAACAAGTATGTGAAAAATGCGAAAGTATGACCTTGATGAGGGCAATTTCCAGACCTAACCAAGACCTAACATGCGTTATTCTCTAAAATATTGATCGAAACCGGGCTTAATTTACTGTTTCAGTGTGGTACCACATTTCTACGTGATCCAATCCAGAAAAAGCCCAGGATCTAGCCATGAAGTATGAGAAATATGCGAAATTAGTACCCTGATTAGGGCAAATCCTAGACCTAACCCAGACCTAACATGCGTAATCCTGTAAAATATTTATCAAGACCAGGTTTAATCGACTGTTTCAGTGTGGTACCACATTACTACGTGATCCAATCCAGAATAAACCCAGGATCTGGTCAACAAGTATGTGGAGAATGCGAAAGTATGAGCCTGACGAGGGCAAATCCCAGGCCTATCCCAGACATAACATGCGTTATCCTCTAAAATATTGATCGAAACCAGGTTTAATGGACTGTTTCAGTGTGGTACCACATTACTACGTGATCCAAACCAGAAAAAACCCAGGATCTGTTCAACAAGTATGTGGAGAATGCGAAAGTATGTGTCTGATGATGGCAAATCCCAGGCCTAACCCATCCATAACATGCGTTATCCGCTAAAATATTGATCGAAACCAGGTTTAATTGAATGTTTCAGTGTGATACCTCATTACTACCTGATCCAATCCAGAAAAAGCCCAGGATCTAGCCATCAAGTATGAGAAATATGCGATAGTATGAGCCCGCTGAGGGCAAATCCTAGACCTAACCCAGACCTAACATGCGCTATCCTCTAATATATTTATCCAGACAAGATTTAATTGAATGTTTCAGTGTGGTACCACATTACTACGTGATCCAAACCAGAAAAAACCCAGGATCTGTTCAACAAGTATGTGGAGAATGCGAAAGTATGTGTCTGATGAGGGCAAATCCCAGGCCTAACCTAGACATAACATGCGTTATCCTCTAGAATATTGATCAAAACCAGGTTTAATTGAATGTTTCAGTGTGATACCACATTACTACCTGATCCAATCCAGAAAAAGCCCAGGATCTAGCCATCAAGTATGAGAGATATGCGATAGTATGAGCCCGCTGAGGGCAAATCCTTGACCTAACCCAGACCTAATATGCGTTATCCTCTAAAATATTTATCAAGACCAGATTTAATTGAATGTTTCAGTGTGGTACCACATTACTACGTGATCCAAACCAGAAAAAACCCAGGATCTGTTCAACAAGTATGTGAAAAGCGCGAAACTATGAGACTGAAGAGGGCAAATCCCAGACCTATCCCAGACCTAACATGCGTTGCCCTCTTCAATATTGATCGAAACCAGGTTTAATGGACAGTATCTGCGTGGTACCACATTACTACGTGATCCAAACCAGAAAAACCCAGAATCTGTTCAACAAGTATGAGAAATATGCGAAATTAGGAGCCTGATTAGGGCAAATCCAAGACCTAACCCAGACCTAACATGCGTTATCCTCTAAAATATTTATCAAGACCAGGTTTAATCGACTGTTTCAATGTGGTACCACATTACTACGTGATCCAAACCAGAAGAAAACCCAGGATCTGCACAACTAGTATGTGAAGAATGCGAAAGTATGAGCCCGACGAGGGCAAATCCCAGAACTAACCAAGACTTAACATGCGTTATCCTCTAAAATATTGATCGAAACCAGGTTTAATGGACTCTTTCAGTGTGGTACCACATTACTACGTGATCCAAACCAGAAAAAACCCAGGATCTGTTCAACAAGTATGTGGAGAATGCGAAAGTATGTGTCTGATGAGAGAAAATTCCAGGCCTAACCTAGACCTAACATGCGTTACCCTCAAAAATATTGATCGAAACCTGGTTTAATGGACTGTTTCAGTGTGGTACCACATTACTACGTGATCCAAATCAGAAAAAATCCAGGATCTGATTAACAAGTATGTGGAGAATGCGTAAGTATGTGTCTGATGTGGGCAGCTCCCAGGCCCAACCTAGACATAACATGCGTTATCCTCTAAAATATTGATCGAAACCAGGTTTAACGGACTGTTTCAGTGTGGTACCACATTACTACGTGATCCAAACCAGAATAAACCCAGGATCTGGTCAACAAGTATGTGGAGAATGCGAAAGTATGAGCCTGACGAGGGCAAATCCCAGACCTATCCCAGACATAACATGCGTTATCCTCTAAAATACTGATCGAAACCAGGTTTAATGGACTGTTTCAGTGTGGTACCACATTACTACGTGATCCAAACCAGAAAAAACCCAGGATCTGTTCAACAAGTATGTGGAGAATGCGAAAGTATGTGTCTGATGATGGCAAATCCCAGGCCTAACCCAACCATAACATGCGTTATCCTCTAAAATATTGATCGAAACCAGGTTTAATTGAATGTTTCAGTGTGATACCACATTACTACCTGATCCAATCCAGAAAAAGCCCAGGATCTAGCCATCAAGTATGAGAAATATGCGATAGTATGAGCCCGCTGAGGGCAAATCCTAGACCTAACCCAGACCTAACATGCGCTATCCTCTAATATATTTATCAAGACAAGATTTAATTGAATGTTTCAGTGTGGTACCACATTACTACGTGATCCAAACCAGAAAAAACCCAGGATCTGTTCAACAAGTATGTGGAGAATGCGAAAGTATGTGTCTGATGAGGGCAAATCCCAGGCCTAACCTAGACATAACATGCGTTATCCTCTAGAATATTGATCGAAACCAGGTTTAATTGAATGTTTCAGTGTGATACCACATTACTACCTGATCCAATCCAGAAAAAGCCCAGGATCTAGCCATCAAGTATGAGAAATATGCGATAGTATGAGCCCGCTGAGGGCAAATCCTAGACCTAACCCAGACCTAATATGCGTTATCCTCTAAAATATTTATCAAGACCAGATTTAATTGAATGTTTCAGTGTGGTACCACATTACTACGTGATCCAAACCAGAAAAAACCCTGGATCTGTTCAACAAGTATGTGAAAAATGCGAAAGTATGACCTTGATGAGGTCAATTCCCAGACCTAACCAAGACCTAACATGCGTTATTCTCTAAAATATTGATCGAAACCAGGTTTAATGGACTGTTTCACAGTGGTACCACATTACTACGTCATTCAATCCAGAAAAAGCCAGGGATCTGTTCAACAAGTATGTGAAAAATGCGAAGATATGGCCCTGATGAGGGCAAATCCCGGACCTATCCCAGACCGAACTTGCGTTATCCTCTAAAATATTGATCGAAACCAGGTTTAATTTACTGTTTCAGTGTGGTACCACATTACTACGTGATCCAATCCAGAAAAAGCCCAGGATCTAGCCATGAAGTATGAGAAATATGCGAAATTAGGAGCCTGATTAGGGCAAACCCTAGACCTAACCCAGACCTAACATGCGTAATCCTGTAAAATATTTATCAAGACCAGGTTTAATCGACTGTTTCAGTGTGGTACCACACTACTACGTGATCCAAAACGGAAAAAAACCCAGGATCTGTACAACTAGTATGTGAAGGATGCGAAAGAATGAGCCTGACGAGGGCAAATCCCAGACCTATCCCAGACATAACTTGCGTTATCATCTAAAATATTGACAGAAACCTGTTTTAATCGACTGATTCAGTGTGGTACCACATTACTACGTGATCCAAACCAGAAAAACCCAGGATCTGTTCAACAAGTATGCGAAAACCGCGAAACTATGAGCCTGACGAGGGCAAATCCCAGGCCTAACCTAGACCTAACATGCGTTACCCTCAAAAATATTGATCGCAACCAGGTTTAATGGACTGTTTCAGTGTGGTACCACATTACTACGTGATCCAAACCAGAAAAACCCAGGATATATACAACTAGTATGTGAAGAATGCGAAAGTATGAGCCTGACGAGGGCAAATCCCAGATCTATCCCAGACATAACTTGCGTTATCATCTAAAATATTCACAGAAACCTGTTTTAATCGACTGTTTCAGTGTGGTACCACATTACTACGTGATCCAATCCAGAAAAAGCCCAGGATCTAGCCATGAAGTATGAGAAATATGCGAAATTAGGAGCCTGATTAGGGCAAATCCTAGACCTAACCCAGACCTAACATGCGTTATTCTCTAAAATATTTATCAAGACCAGGTTTAATGGAATGTTTCAGTGTGATACCACATTACTACCTGATCCAATCCAGAAAAAGCCAGGGATCTGTTCAACAAGTATGTGAAAAACGCGAAAGTATGAGCCTGAAGAGGGCAAATCCCAGACCTATCCCAGACATAACATGCGTTATCCTCTAAAATATTGATCAAAACCAGGTTTAATGGACTGTTTCAGTGTGGTACCACATTACTACGTGATCCAAACCAGAAAAAACCCAGGATCTGTTCAACAAGTATGTGGAGAATGCGAAAGTATGTGTCTGATGATGGCAAATCCCAGGCCTATCCCAGACATAACATGCGTTGTCCTCTAAAATATTGACCGAAACCAGGTTTAATGGACTGTTTCAGTGTGGTACCACATTACTACGTCATCCAAACCAGAAAACGCCCAGAATCTGGCCATCAACTATGAGAAATATGCGAAAGTACGAGCCTGATCAGAGCAAATCCCAGAACTAACCAAGACCTAAGATGCGTTATCCTCTAAAATATTTATCAAGACCAGATTTAATTGTATGTTTCAGTGTGGTACCACATTACTACGTGATCCAAACCAGAAAAAACCCAGGATCTGTTCAACAAGTATGTGAAAAATGCGAAAGTATGACCTCGATGAGGGCAATTCCCAGACCTAACCCAGACCTAACATGCGTTATTCTCTAAAATATTTATCAAGACCAGGTTTAATGGACTGTTTCAGTGTGATACCACATTACTACGTGATCCAAACCAGAAAAAACCCAGGATCTGTTCAACAAGTATGTGGAGAATGCGACAGTATGTGTCTGATGATGGCACATCCCAGGCCTATCCCAGACATACCATGCGTTGTCCTCTAAAATATTGACCGAAACCAGGTTTAATGGACTGTTTCAGTGTGGTACCACATTACTACGTCATCCAAACCAGAAAACGCCCAGTAACTGGCCATCAACTATGAGAAATATGCGAAAGACCGAGCCTGATCAGAGCAAATCCCAGAACTAACCAAGACCTAACATGCGTTATCTTCTAAAATATTGATCGAAACCAGGTTTAATGGACTGTTTCAGTGTGGTGCCACATTACTACGTGATCCAAACCAGAAAAACCCAGGATCTGTTCAACAAGTATGTGAAAAACGCGAAACTATGAGCCTGATGAGGGCAAATCCCAGGCCTAACCTAGACATAACATGCGTTATCCTCTAGAATATTGATCGAAACCAGGTTTAATTGAATGTTTCAGTGTGATACCACATTACTACCTGATCCAATCCAGAAAAAGCCCAGGATCTAGCCATCGAGTATGAGAAATATGCGATAGTATGAGCCCGCTGAGGGCAATTCCCAGACCTAACCAAGACCGAACATGCGTTATTCTCTAAAATATTGATCGAAACCAGGTTTAATGGACTGTTTCAGAGTGGTACCACATTACTACGTGATTCAATCCAGAAAAAGCCAGGGATCTGTTCAACAAGTATGTGAAAAATGCGAAGATATGGCCCTGATGAGGGCAAATCCCGGACCTATCCCAGAGCGAACTTGCGTTATCCTCTAAAATATTGATCGAAACCAGGTTTAATTTACTGTTTCAGTGTGGTACCACATTACTACGTGATCCAATCCAGAAAAAGCGCAGGATCTAGCCATGAAGTATGAGAAATATGCGAAATTAGGAGCCTGATTAGGGCAAATCCTAGACCTAACCCAGACCTAACATGCGTAATCCTGTAAAATATTTATCAAGACCAGGTTTAATCGACTGTTTCAGTGTGGTACCACATTACTACGTGATCCAATCCAGAAAAAGCCCAGGATCTAGCCATGAAGTATGAGAAATATGCGAAATTAGGAGCCTGATTAGGGCAAATCCTAGACCTAACCCAGACCTAACATGCGTAATCCTGTAAAATATTTATCAAGACCAGGTTTAATCGACTGTTTCAGTGTGGTACCACACTACTACGTGATCCAAACCAGAAAAAAACCCAGGATCTGTACAACTAGTATGTGAAGAATGCGAAAGTATGAGCCTGACGAGGGCAAATCCCAGACCTATCCCAGACATAACATGCGTTATCCTCTAAAATATTGATCGAAACCAGGTTTAATGGACTGTTTCAGTGTGGTACCACATTACTACGTGATCCAATCCAGAAAAAGCTCAGGATCTAGCCATGAAGTATGAGAAATATGCGAAATTAGGAGCCTGATTAGGGCAAATCCTAGACCTAACCCACACCTAACATGCGTTCTCCTCTAAAATATTTATCAAGACCAGGTTTAATCGACTGTTTCAGTGTGGTACCACATTACTACGTGATCCAAACCAGAAAAAAACCCAGGATCTGTACAACTAGTATGTGAAGAATGCGAAAGTATGAGCCTGACGAGGGCAAATCCCAGACCTATCCCAGACATAACTTGCGTTATCATCTAAAATATTGACAGAAACCTGTTTTAATTGACTGTTTCAGTGTGGTACCACATTAGTACGTGATCCAAACCAGAAAAAGCCCAGAATCTGGTTATCAACTATGAGAAATATGCGAAAGTACGAGCCTGATGAGAGCAAATCCCAGAACTAACCAAGACTTAACATGCGTTATCCTCTAAAATATTGATCGAAACCAGGTTTAATGGACTGTTTCAGTGTGGTACCACATTACTACGTGATCCAAACCAGAAAAAACCCAGGATCTGTTCAACAAGTATGTGGAGAATGCGAAAGTGTGTGTCTGATGAGGGAAAATCCCAGGCCTAACCTAGATCTAACATGCGTTACCCTCAAAAATATTGATCGAAACCTGGTTTAATGGACTGTTTCAGTGTGGTACCACATTACTACGTGATCCAATCCAGAAAAAGTCCAGGCTCTAGCCATGAAGTATGAGAAATATGCGAAATTAGGAGCCTGATTAGGGCAAATCCTAGACCTAACCCAGACATAACATGCGTTATGCTCTAAAATATTTATCAAGACCAGGTTTAATGGACTGTTTCAGTGTGATACCACATTACTACCTGATCCAATCCAGAAAAAGCCAGGGATCTGTTCAACAAGTATGGGAAAAACGCGAAAGTATGAGCCTGAAGAGGCCAAATCCCAGACCTATCCCAGACATAACATGCGTTATCCTCTAGAATATTGATCAAAACCAGGTTTAATGGACTGTTTCATTGTGGTACCACATTACTACGTGATCCAAACCAGAAAAAACCCAGGATCTGTTCAACAAGTATGTGGAGAATGCGAAAGTATGTGTCTGATGATGGCAAATCCCAGGCCTATCCCAGACATAACATGCGTTGTCCTCTAAAATATTGACCGAAACCAGGTTTAATGGACTGTTTCAGTGTGGTACCACATTACTACGTCATCCAAACCAGAAAACGCCCAGAATCTGGCCATCAGCTATGAGAAATATGCGAAAGTACGAGCCTGATCAGAGCAAATCCCAGAACTAACCAAGACCTAAGATGCGTTATCTTCTAAAATATTGATCGAAACCAGGTTTAATGGACTGTTTCAGTGTGGTACCACATTACTACGTGATCCAAACCAGAAAAACCCGGGATCTGTTCAACAAGTATGTGAAAAACGCGAAACTATGAGCCTGATGGGGGCAAATCCCAGACCTATCCCAGACATAACATGCGTTATCCTCTAAAATATTGATCGAAACCAGGTTTAATGGACTGTTTCAGTGTGGTACCACATTACTACGTGATCCAAACCAGAAAAAAACCCAGGATCTGTACAACTAGTATTTGAAGAATGCGAAAGTATGAGCCTGACGCGGGCAAATCCCAGACCTATCCCAGACATAACTTGCGTTATCATCTAAAATATTGACGGAAACCTGTTTTAATCGACTGTTTCAGTGTGGTACCACATTAGTACGTCATCCAAACCAGAAAACGCCCAGAATCTGGCCATCAGCTATGAGAAATATGCGAAAGTACGAGCCTGATGAGAGCAAATCCCAGAACTAACCAAGACTTAACATGCGTTATCCTCTAAAATATTGATCGAAACCAGGTTTAATGGACTGTTTCAGTGTGGTACCACATTACTACGTGCTCCAAACCAGAAAAACCCGGAATCTGTTCAACAAGTATGTGAAAAACGCGAAACTATGAGCCTGATGGGGGCAAATCCCAGACCTAACCTAGACCTAACATGCGTTACCCTCAAAGATATTGATCGAAACCAGGTTTAATGGACTGTTTCAGTGTTGTACCACATTACTACGTGATCCCAACAAGAAAAACCCAGGATCTGTTCAACAAGTATGTGAAAAACGCGAAACTATGAGCCTTATGAGGGCAAATCCCAGACCTATCCCAGACATAACTTGCGTTATCCGCTAAAATATTGATCGAAACCAGGTTTAATGGACTGTTTCAATGTGGTACCACATTACTACCTCATCCAAACCAGAAAACGCCCAGAATCTGTCCATCAACTATGAGAAATATGCGAAAGTACGAGCCTGATCAGAGCAAATCCCAGAAATAACCAAGACCTAACATGCGTTATCTTCTAAAATATTGACCGAAACCAGGTTTAATGGACTGTTTCAGTGTGGTACCACATTACTACGTGATCCAAACCAGAAAAAGACCAGAATCTGTTCAACAAGTATGTGAAAAACGCGAAACTATGAGCCTTATGAGGGCAAATCCCAGACCTATCCCAGACATAACTTGCGTTATCCTCTAAAATATTGATCGAAACCAGGTTTAATGGACTGTTTCAATGTGGTACCACATTACTACCTCATCCAAATCAGAAAACGCCCAGAATCTGTCCATCAACTATGAGAAATATGCGAAAGTACGAGCCTGATCAGAGCAAATCCCAGAAATAACCAAGACCTAACATGCGTTATCTTCTAAAATATTGACCGAAACCAGGTTTAATGGACTGTTTCAGTGTGGTACCACATTACTACGTGATCCAAACCAGAAAAACCCAGGATCTGTTCAACAAGTATGTGAAAAACGCGAAACTATGAGCCTGATGAGGGCAAATCACACACCTATCCCAGACATAACATGCGTTATCCTCTAAAATGTTGATCGAAACCAGGTTTAGTGGACTGTTTCAGTGTGGTACCACATTACTACGTGATCCAAACCAGAACAAAACCCAGGATCTGTACAACTAGTATGTGAAGAATGTGAATGTATGAGCCTGACGAGGGCAAAGCCCAGACCTATCCCAGACATAACTTGCGCTATCATCTAAAATATTGACCGAAACCTGCTTTAATCGACAGTTTCAGTGTGGTACCACATTACAACGTGATCCAAACCAGAAAAAGCCCAGAATCTGGCCATCAACTATGTGAAATATGCGAAAGTACGAGCCTGATGAGAGCAAATCCCAGACCTAACCTAGACATAACATGCGTTATCCTCTAAAATATTGATCCAAACCAGGTTTAATGGACTGTTTCAGTGTGGTACCACATTAGTACATGATCCAAACCAGAATGAGCCAGGGATCTGTTCAACAAGTATGTGAAAAACGCGAAAGTATGACCCTGATGAACGCAAATCCCAGGCCTAACCTAGTCCTAACGTGCGTCATCCTCTAAAATATTGATCGAAACTAGGTTTAGTGGACTGTTTCAGTGTGGTACCACATTACTACGTGATTCAAACCAGAAAACCCCAGAATCTGTTCAACAAGTATGTGAAAAACGCGAAACTATGTGCCTGAAGAGGGCAAATCCCAGACCTATCCCAGACATAACATGCGTTATCCTCTAAAATGTTGATCAAAACCTGGTTTAATGGACTGTTTCAGTGTGGTACCACATTACTACGTGACCCAAACCAGAAAAAACCCAGAATCTGTTCAACAAGTATGTGAAAAACGCGAAACTATGAGCCTGAAGAGGGCAAATCCCAGACCTATCCCAGACCTAACATGCGTTGTCCTCTTAAATATTGATCGAAACCAGGTTTAATGGACAGTATCTGTGTGGTACCACATTACTACGTGATCCAAACCAGAAAAAGCCAGGGATCTGTACAACAAGTATGTGAAAAATGCGAAAATATGAGCCTGATTAGGGCAAATCCTAGACCTAACCCAGACCTAACATGCGTTATCCTCAAAAATATTGATCGAAACCAGGTTTAATTGAATGTTTCAGTGTGGTACCACATTACTACGTGATCCAATCCAGAAAAAACCCAGGATCTAGCCATGAAGTATGAGAAATATGCGAAATTAGAAGCCTGATTAGGGCAAATCCTAGACCTAACCCAGACCTAACATGCGTAATCCTGTAAAATATTTATCAAGACCAGGTTTAATCGACTGTTTCAGTGTGGTACCACACTACTACGTGATCCAAAACGGAAAAAAACCCAGGATCTGTACAACTAGTATGTGAAGGATGCGAAAGAATGAGCCTGACGAGGGCAAATCCCAGACCTATCCCAGACATAACTTGCGTTATCATCTAAAATATTGACAGAAACCTGTTTTAATCGACTGATTCGGTGTGGTACCACATTACTACGTGATCCAAACCAGAAAAAGCCCAGAATCTGGTCATCAACTATGAGAAATATGCGAAAGTACGAGCCTGATGAGAGCAAATCCCAGAACTAACCAAGACTTAACATGCGTTATCCCCTAAAATATTGATCGAAACCAGGTTTAATAGACTGTTTCAGTGTGGTGCCACATTACTACGTGATCTAAACCAGAAAAAGCCAGGTATCTGTTCAACAAGTATGTGAAGAATGCGAAGGTATGAGCCTGATGAGGGCAAAATCCCAGACCTATCCCAGACATAACATGCGTTATCCTCTAAAATATTGATCGAAACCAGGTTTAATCGACTGATTCGGTGTGGTACCACATTACTACGTGATCCAAACCAGAAAAAGCCCAGAATCTGGTCATCAACTATGAGAAATATGCGAAAGTACGAGCCTGATGAGAGCAAATCCCAGAACTAACCAAGACTTAACATGCGTTATCCCCTAAAATATTGATCGAAACCAGGTTTAATAGACTGTTTCAGTGTGGTGCCACATTACTACGTGATCTAAACCAGAAAAAGCCAGGGATCTGTTCAACAAGTATGTGAAGAATGCGAAGGTATGAGCCTGATGAGGGCAAAATCCCAGACCTATCCCAGACATAACATGCGTTATCCTCTAAAATATTGATCGAAACCAGGTTTAATGGACTGTTTCAGTGTGGTACCACATTACTACGTAATCCAAACCAGAAAAACCCAGGATCTGTTCAACAAGTATGTGAAAAACGCGAAACTATGAGCCTGATGAGGGCAAAATCCCAGACCTATCCCAGACATAACATGCGTTATCCTCTAAAATATTGATCGAAACCAGGTTTAATGGACTGTTTCAGTGTGGTACCACATTACTACGTGATCCAAACCAGAAAAAACCCAGGATCTGTTCAACAAGTATGTGGAGAATGCGAAAGTATGTGTCTGATGATGGCAAATCCCAGACCTATCCCAGACATAACATGCGTTATCCTCTAAAATATTGACCGAAACCTGTTTTAGTCGACTGTTTCAGTGTGGACCCACATTACTACGTGATCCAAACCAGAAAAAGCCCAGAATCTGGCCATCAGCTATGAGAAATATGCGAAAGTACGAGCCTGATGAGAGCAAATCCCAGACCTAACCTAGACCTAACATGCGTTATTCTCTTAAATATTGATCGAAGCCAGGTTTAATGGACTGTTTCAGTGTTGTACCACATTAGTACGTGATCCAATCCAGAAAAAGCCCAGGATATAGCCATCCAGTATGAGAAATATGCGAAAGTGTGAGCCTGATGAGGGCAAATCCCTGGCCTAACCTAGACATAACATGCGTTATCCTCTAAAATATTGATCGAAACCAGGTTTAAGCGACTGTTTCAGTGTGGTACCACATTACTACGTGATCCAAACCAGAAAAAGCCAGGGATCTAGCAATCAAGTATGAGAAATATGCGAAAGTACGAGCCTGATGAGAGCAAATCCCAGAACTAACCAAGACTTAACATGCGTTATCCTCTAAAATATTGATCGAAACCAGGTTTAATGGACTGTTTCAGTGTGGTACCACATTACTACGTGATCCAAACCAGAAAAACCCAGGATCTGTTCAACAAGTATGTGAAAAACGTGAAACTATGAGCCTGATGAGGGCAAAATCCCAGACGTATCCCAGACATAACATGCGTTATCCTCTAAAATATTGATCGAAACCAGGTTTAATGGACCGTTTCAGTGTGGTACCACATTACTACGTGATCCAAACCAGAAAAACCCAGGATCTGTTCAACAAGTATGTGAAAAACGCGAAACTATGAGCCTGATGAGGGCAAATCCCAGGCCTAGCCTAGACATAACATGCGTTATCCTCTAAAATATTGATCGAAACCAGGTATAATTGAATGTTTCAGTGTGATACCTCATTACTACCCGATCCAATCCAGAAAAAGCCCAGGATCTAGCCATCAAGTATGAGAAATATGCGATAGTATGAGCCCGCTGAGGGCAAATCCCAGGCCTAACCTAGACATAACATGCGTTATCCTCTAAAATATTTATCAACACCAGATTTAATTGAATGTTTCAGTGTGGTACCACATTACTACGTGATCCAAACCAGAAAAACCCAGGATCTGTTCAACAAGTATGTGAAAAACGCGAAACTATGAGCCTGATGAGGGCAAATCCCAGGCCTAGCCTAGACATAACATGCGTTATCCTCTAAAATATTGATCGAAACCAGGTATAATTGAATGTTTCAGTGTGATACCTCATTACTACCTGATCCAATCCAGAAAAAGCCCAGGATCTAGCCATCAAGTATGAGAAATATGCGATAGTATGAGCCCGCAGAGGGCAAATCCCAGGCCTAACCTAGACATAACATGCGTTATCCTCTAAAATATTGATCGAAACCAGGTATAATTGAATGTTCCAGTGTGATACCACATTACTACCTGATCCAATCCAGAAAAAGCCCAGGATCTAGCAATCAAGTATGAGAAATATGCGATAGTATGAGCCCGCTGAGGGCAAATCCTAGACCTAACCCAGACCTAACATGCGTTATCCCCTAAAATATTGATCGAAACCAGGTTTAATAGACTGTTTCAGTGTGGTGCCACATTACTACGTGATCTAAACCAGAAAAAGCCAGGGATCTGTTCAACAAGTATGTGAAGAATGCGAAGGTATGAGCCTGATGAGGGCAAAATCCCAGACCTATCCCAGACATAACATGCGTTATCCTCTAAAATATTGATCGAAACCAGGTTTAATGGACTGTTTCAGTGTGGTACCACACTACTACGTAATCCAAACCAGAAAAACCCAGGATCTGTTCAACAAGTATGTGAAAAACGCGAAACTATGAGCCTGATGAGGGCAAAATCCCAGACCTATCCCAGACATAACATGCGTTATCCTCTAAAATATTGATCGAAACCAGGTTTAATGGACTGTTTCAGTGTGGTACCACATTACTACGTTATCCAAACCAGAAAAAACCCAGGATCTGTTCAACAAGTATGTGGAGAATGCGAAAGTATGTGTCTGATGATGGCAAATCCCAGACCTATCCCAGACATAACATGCGTTATCCTCTAAAATATTGATCGAAACCAGGTTTAATGGACTGTTTCAGTGTGGTACCACATTACTACGTGATCCAAACCAGAAAAAGCCAGGGATCTGTTCAACAAGTATGTGAAGAATGCGAAAGTATGAGCCTGACGAGGGCAAAGCCCAGACCAATCCCAGACATAACTTGCGTTATCACCTAAAATATTGACCGAAACCTGCTTTAATCGACTGTTTCAGTGTGGTACCACATTACTACGTGATCCAAACCAGAGAAAGCCCAGAATCTGGCCATCAACTATGAGAAATATGCGAAAGTACGAGCCTGATGAGAGCAAATCCCAGAACTAACCAAGACTTAACATGCGTTATCCTCTAAAATATTGATCGAAACCAGGTTTAATGGACTGTTTCAGTGTGGTACCACATTACTACGTGATCCAAACCAGAAAAACCCGGGATCTGTTAAACAAGTAAGTGAAAAATGCGAAACTATGAGCCTGATGAGGGCAAATCCCAGACCTATCCCAGACATAACATGCGTTATACTCTAAAATATTGATCGAAACCAGGTTTAATGGACTGTTTCGGTGTGGTACCACATTACTACGTGATCCAAACCAGAAAAAAACCAGAATCTGTTCAACAAGTATGTGAAAAACGCGAAACTATGAGCCTGAAGAGGGCAAAGCCCAGACCTATCCCAGACATAACTTGCGCTATCATCTAAAATATTGATCGAAACCAGGTTTAGTGGACTGTTTCAGTGTGGTACCACATTACTACGTGATCCAAACCAGAACAAAACCCAGGATCTGTACAACTAGTATGTGAAGAATGTGAATGTATGAGCCTGACGAGGGCAATGCCCAGACCTATCCCAGACATAACTTGCGCTATCATCTAAAATATTGACCGAAACCTGCTTTAATCGACAGTTTCAGTGTGGTACCACATTACAACGTGATCCAAACCAGAAAAAGCCCAGAATCTGGCCATCAACTATGTGAAATATGCGAAAGTACGAGCCTGATGAGAGCAAATCCCAGACCTAACCTAGACATAACATGCGTTATCCTCTAAAATATTGATCCAAACCAGGTTTAATGGACTGTTTCAGTGTGGTACCACATTAGTACATGATCCAAACCAGAATGAGCCAGGGATCTGTTCAACAAGTATGTGAAAAACGCGAAAGTATGACCCTGATGAACGCAAATCCCAGGCCTAACCTAGTCCTAACGTGCGTCATCCTCTAAAATATTGATCGAAACTAGGTTTAGTGGACTGTTTCAGTGTGGTACCACATTACTACGTGATTCAAACCAGAAAAACCCAGAATCTGTTCAACAAGTATGTGAAAAACGCGAAACAATGAGCCTGAAGAGGGCAAATCCCAGACCTATCCCAGACATAACATGCGTTATCCTCTAAAATGTTGATCAAAACCTGGTTTAATGGACTGTTTCAGTGTGGTACCACATTACTACGTGACCCAAACCAGAAAAAACCCAGAATCTGTTCAACAAGTATGTGAAAAATGCGAAAATATGAGCCTGATTAGGGCAAATCCTAGACCTAACCCAGACCTAACATGCGTTATCCTCAAAAATATTGATCGAAACCAGGTTTAATTGAATGTTTCAGTGTTTTACCACATTACTACGTGATCCAATCCAGAAAAAACCCAGGATCTAGCCATGAAGTATGAGAAATATGCGAGATTAGAAGCCTGATTAGGGCAAATCCTAGACCTAACCCAGACCTAACATGCGTAATCCTGTAAAATATTTATCAAGACCAGGTTTAATCAACTGTTTCAGTGTGGTACCACACTACTACGTGATCCAAAACGGAAAAAAACCCAGGATCTGTACAACTAGTATGTGAAGGATGCGAAAGAATGAGCCTGACGAGGGCAAATCCCAGACCTATCCCGGACATAACTTGCGTTATCATCTAAAATATTGACAGAAACCTGTTTTAATCGACTGATTCAGTGTGGTACCACATTACTACGCGATCCAAACCAGAAAAAGCCCAGAATCTGGTCATCAACTATGAGAAATATGCGAAAGTACGAGCCTGATGAGAGCAAATCCCAGAACTAACCAAGACTTAACATGCGTTATCCCCTAAAATATTGATCGAAACCAGGTTTAATGGACTGTTTCAGTGTGGTGCCACATTACTACGTGATCTAAACCAGAAAAAGCCAGGGATCTGTTCAACAAGTATGTGAAGAATGCGAAGGTATGAGCCTGATGAGGGCAAAATCCCAGACCTATCCCAGACATAACATGCGTTATCCTCTAAAATATTGATCGAAACCAGGTTTAATGGACTGTTTCAGTGTGGTACCACATTACTACGTAATCCAAACCAGAAAAACCCAGGATCTGTTCAACAAGTATGTGAAAAACGCGAAACTATGAGCCTGATGAGGGCAAAATCCCAGACCTATCCCAGACATAACATGCGTTATCCTCTAAAATATTGATCGAAACCAGGTTTAATGGACTGTTTCAGTGTGGTACCACATTACTACGTGATCCAAACCAGAAAAACCCAGGATCTGTTCAACAAGTATGTGAAAAACGCGAAACTATGAGCCTGATGAGGGCAAAATCCCATACCTATCCCAGACATAACATGCGTTATCCTCTAATATATTGATCAAAACCAGGTTTAATGAACTGTTTCAGTGTGGTTCCCCATTACTACGTGATCCAAACCAGAAAAAACCCAGGATCTGTTCAACAAGTATGTGGAGAATGCGAAAGTATGTGTCTGATGATGGCAAATCCCAGACCTATCCCAGACATAACATGCGTTATCCTCTAAAATATTGACCGAAACCTGTTTTAGTCGACTGTTTCAGTGTGGAACCACATTACTACGTGATCCAAACCAGAAAAAGCCCAGAATCTGGCCATCAGCTATGAGAAATATGCGAAAGTACGAGCCTGATGAGAGCAAATCCCAGACCTAACCTAGACCTAACATGCGTTATTCTCTTAAATATTGATCGAAGCCAGGTTTAATGGACTGTTTCAGTGTTGTACCACATTAGTACGTGATCCAATCCAGAAAAAGCCCAGGATATAGCCATCCAGTATGAGAAATATGCGAAAGTTTGAGCCTGATGAGGGCAAATCCCAGACCTATCCCAGACATAACATGCGTTATCCTCTAAAATATTGACCGAAACCTGTTTTAGTCGACTGTTTCAGTGTGGAACCACATTACTACGTGATCCAAACCAGAAAAAGCCCAGAATCTGGCCATCAGCTATGAGAAATATGCGAAAGTACGAGCCTGATGAGAGCAAATCCCAGAACTAACCAAGACTTAACATGCGTTATCCTCTAAAATATTGATCGAAACCAGGTTTAATGGACTGTTTCAGTGTGGTACCACATTACTACGTGATCCAAACCAGAAAAACCCAGGATCTGTTCAACAAGTATGTGAAAAACGTGAAACTATGAGCCTGATGAGGGCAAAATCCCAGACGTATCCCAGACATAACATGCGTTATCCTCTAAAATATTGATCGATACCAGGTTTAATGGACCGTTTCAGTGTGGTACCACATTACTACGTGATCCAAACCAGAAAAACCCAGGATCTGTTCAACAAGTATGTGAAAAACGCGAAACTATGAGCCTGATGAGGGCAAATCCCAGGCCTAGCCTAGACATAACATGCGTTATCCTCTAAAATATTGATCGAAACCAGGTATAATTGAATGTTTCAGTGTGATACCTCATTACTACCTGATCCAATCCAGAAAAAGCCCAGGATCTAGCCATCAAGTATGAGAAATATGCGATAGTATGAGCCCGCTGAGGGCAAATCCCAGGCCTAACCTAGACATAACATGCGTTATACTCTAAAATATTGATCGAAACCAGGTATAATTGAATGTTCCAGTGTGATACCACATTACTACCTGATCCAATCCAGAAAAAGCCCAGGATCTAGCATTCAAGTATGAGAAATATGCGATAGTATGAGCCCGCTGAGGGCAAATCCTAGACCTAACCCAGACCTAACATGCGTTATCCTCTAAAATATTTATCAAGACCAGATTTAATTGAATGTTTCAGTGTGGTACCACATTACTACGTGATCCAAACCAGAAAAACCCAGGATCTGTTCAACAAGTATGTGAAAAACGCGAAACTATGAGCCTGATGAGGGCAAAATCCCAGACCTATCCCAGACATAACATGCGTTATCCTCTAAAATATTTATCGAAACCAGGTTTAATGGACTGTTTCAGTGTGGTACCACACAACTACGTGATCCAAACCAGAAAAAGCCCAGAATCTGGTCATCAACTATCAGAAATATGCGAAAGTACGAGCCTGATGAGAGCAAATCCCAGAACTAACCAAGACTTAACATGCGTTATCCTCTAAAATATTGATCGAAACCAGGTTTAATGGACTGTTTCAGTGTGGTACCACAGTACTACGTGATCCAAACCAGAAAAACCCAGGATCTGTTCAACAAGTATGTGAAAAACGCGAAACTATGAGCCTGATGAAGGCAAAATCCCAGACCTATCCCAGACATAACATGCGTTATCCTCTAAAATATTGATCGAAACCAGGTTTAATGGTCTGTTTCAGTGTGGTACCACATTACTACGTGATCCAAACCAGAAAAACCCAGGATCTGTTCAACAAGTATGTGAAAAACGCGAAACTATGAGCCTGATGAGGGCAAAATCCCAGACCTATCCCAGACATAACATGCGTTATCCTCTAAAATATTGATCGAAACCAGGTTTAATGGACTGTTTCAGTGTGGTACCACATTACTACGTGATCCAAACCAGAAAAACCCAGGATCTGTTCAACAAGTATGTGAAAAACGCGAAACTATGAGCCTGATGAGGGCAAAATCCCATACCTATCCCAGACATAACATGCGTTATCCTCTAATATATTGATCAAAACCAGGTTTAATGAACTGTTTCAGTGTGGTTCCCCATTACTACGTGATCCAAACCAGAAAAAGCCCAGAATCTGTTCAACAAGTATGTGGAGAATGCGAAAGTATGTGTCTGATGATGGCAAATCCCAGACCTATCCCAGACATAACATGCGTTATCCTCTAAAATATTGACCGAAACCTGTTTTAGTCGACTGTATCAGTGTGGAACCACATTACTACGTGATCCAAACCAGAAAAAGCCCACAATCTGGCCATCAGCTATGAGAAATATGCGAAAGTACGAGCCTGATGAGAGCAAATCCCAGACCTAACCTAGACCTAACATGCGTTATTCTCTTAAATATTGATCGAAGCCAGGTTTAATGGACTGTTTCAGTGTTGTACCACATTAGTACGTGATCCAATCCAGAAAAAGCCCAGGCTATAGCCATCCAGTATGAGAAATATGCGAAAGTTTGAGCCTGATGGGGCAAATCCCTGGCCTAACCTAGACATAACATGCGTTATCCTCTAAAATATTGATCGAAACCAGGTTTAAGCGACTGTTTCAGTGTGGTACCACATTACTACGTGATCCAAACCAGAAAAAGCCAGGGATCTGTTCAACAAGTATGTGAAGAATGCGAAAGTATGAGCCTGACGAGGGCAAAGCCCAGACCAATCCCAGACATAACTTGCGTTATCACCTAAAATATTGACCGAAACCTGCTTTAATCGACTGTTTCAGTGTGGTACCACATTACTACGTCATCCAAACCAGCGAAAGCCCAGAATCTGGCCATCAACTATGAGAAATATGCGAAAGCACGAGCCTGATGAGAGCAAATCCCAGAAGTAACCAAGACTTAACATGCGTTATCCTCTAAAATATTGATCGAAACCAGGTTTAATGGACTGTTTCAGTGTGGTACCACATTACTACGTGATCCAAACCAGAAAAACCCAGGATCTGTTCAACAAGTATGTGAAAAACGTGATACTATGAGCCTGATGAGGGCAAAATCCTTGACGTATCCCAGACATAACATGCGTTATCCTCTAAAATATTGATCGAAACCAGGTTTAATGGACTGTTTCAGTGTGGTACCACATTACTACGTGATCCAAACCAGAAAAACCCAGGATCTGTTCAACAAGTATGTGAAAAACGCGAAACTATGAGCCTGATGAGGGCAAAGCCCAGACCAATCCCAGACATAACTTGCGTTATCACCTAAAATATTGACCGAAACCTGCTTTAATCGACTGTTTCAGTGTGGTACCACATTACTACGTGATCCAAACCAGAGAAGGCCCAGAATCTGGCCATCAACTATGAGAAATATGCCAAAGTACGAGCCTGATCAGAGCAAATCCCAGACCTAACCGAGACCTAACATGAGTTATTCTCTAAAATATTCATCGAAACCAGGTTTAATGGACCTATTCAGTGTGGTACCACATTAGTACATGATCCAAACCAGAATAAGCCAGGGATCTGTTCAACAAGTATGTGAAAAAGGCGAAAGTATGACCCTGATGGGGGCAAATCCCAGGCCTAACCTAGACCTAACATGCGTTATCCTCTAAAATATTGATCGAAACAAGGTTCAATGGACTGTTTCAGTGTGGTACCACAGTACTACGTGATCCAAACCAGAAAAACCCAGGATCTGTTCAACAATCATGTGAAAAATGCGAAAGTATGACCCTGATGAGGGCAAATCCCAGACCTATCCCAGACCTAACATGCGTTGTCCTCTAAAATATTGATGGAAACCAGGTTTAATTGAGTGTTTCAGTGTGGTACCACATTACTACGTGATCCAAACCAGAAAAACCCAGGATCTGTTCAACAAGTATGTGAAAAACGCGAAAGTATGAGCCTGATGAGGGCAAATCCCAGACCTAACCAAGACCTAACATGCGTTATTCTCTAAAATATTGATCGAAACCAGGTTTAATGGACTGTTTCAGTGTGGTACCACATTACTACCTGATCCAAACCAGAAAAAACCCACGATCTAGGCAACAAGTATGAGAAATGTGCGAAAATATGAGCCTGATGAGGGCAAATCCTAGACATAACCCAGACCTAACATGCGTTATCCTCCAAAATATTTATCAAGACCAGGTCTAATTGAATGTTTCAGTGTGGTACCACATTACTACCTGATCCAAACCAGAAAAAACCCAGGATCTGTTCAACAAGTATGTGGAGAATGCGAAAGTATGTGTCTGATGCTGGCAAATCCCAGGCCTAACCTAACCATAACATGCGTTATCCTCTAAAATATTGATCGAAACAAGGTTTAATTGAATGATTCAGTGTGACCCCACATTACTACGTGATCCAAACCAGAAAATGACCAGAATCTGGCCATCAAGTATGAGAAATATGCGAAAGTACGAGCCTGATGAGAGCAAATCCCAGACCTAACCGAGACCTAACATGAGTTATTCTCTAAAATATTCATCGAAACCAGGTTTAATGGACCTATTCAGTGTAGTACCACATTACAACGTGATCCAAACCAGAAAAGACCGTGGATCCGTTCAACATGTATGTGAAGAATGCGAAAGTATGAGCCTGACGAGGGCAAATCCCAGGCCTAACCTAGACATAACATGTGTTGTCCTCTAAAATATTCATCGAAACCAGGTTTAATGGACAGTTTCAGTGTGGTACCACATTACTACGGGATCCAAACCAGAAAATAGCCAGAATCTGGCCATCAAGTATGAGAAATATGCGAAAGTACGAGCCTGATGAGAGCAAATCCCAGACCTAACCGAGACCTAACATGAGTTATTCTCTAAAATATTCATCGAAACCAGGTTTAATGGACTTATTCAGTGTGGTACCACATTACTACGTGATCCAAACCAGAAAAAACCGTGGATCCGTTCAACATGTATGTGAAGAATGCGAAAGTATGAGCCTGACGAGGGCAAAGCCCAGACCTATCCCAGACATAACTTGCGTTATCATCTAAAATATTGACCGAAACCTGCTTTAATCGACTGTTTCAGTGTGGTACCATATTACTACGTGATCCAAACCAGAAAAAGCCCAGAATCTGGCCATCAACTATGAGAAATATGCGAAAGTACGAGCCTGATGAGAGCAAATCCCAGACCAAACCAAGACCTAACATGCGTCATCCTCTAAAATATTGATCGAAACCAGGTTTAATGGACTGTTTCAGTGTGGTACCACATTACTACGTGATCCAATCCAGAAAAAGCCAGGGATCTGTTCTACAAGTATGTGAAAAATGCGAAAATATGACCCTGATGAGGGCAAATCCCGAACCTATCCCAGACCTAACATGCGTTATCCTCTAAAATATTGATCGAAACCAGGTTTAATGGACTGTTTCAGTTTGGTACCACATTGCTACGTGATCCAAACCAGAAAAAACCCAGGATCCGTTCAACAAGTATGTGGAGAATGCGAAAGTATGTGTCTGATGATGGCAAATCCCAGGCCTATCCCAGACATAACATGCGTTATCCTCCAAAATACTGACCGAAATCAGGTTTAATGGGCTGTTTCAGTGTGGTACCACATTACTACGTGATGCAAACCAGAAAAAGCCAGGGATCTGTTCAACAAGTATGTGAAAAATGCGACGATATATCCCTGATGAGGGCAAATCCCGGACCTATCCCAGACCTAACATGCGTTATCCTCTAAAATATTGATCGAAACCAGGTTTAATGGACTGTTTCACTGTGGTACCACATTACTACGTGATCCAAACCAGAAAAACCCAGGATCTGTACAACTAGTATGTGAAGAATGCGAAAGTATGAGCCTGACTCCCTCAGGGGCTGCCAGCCTTTCAGCTGCAGTACGGGCTTAACGAACCCGGGGTACCCGAGTCATACACACACCGTAAGCCTCCTGTTGGTCGTCACAACGACCCATTCACAATTCCCTATTGGTTTTGTGAATGGTACGTGACGGCAGGAGGAACGGGGGTCTTGGCTTAACCGCCTGGGCCACGAGTATGGCGACTCTATAAAATCGCCCTCCAATCCTAAGCTATGGTGCGCGGCGATGGGATGCATGGTTGGGGGAGAAGGCCCAATCCCAAGCGACCACCTCCGGGGAACCTGCCGAACCCCCGGAGTATATAGGCTTACCCGGGTAAGGCGGCTCTGCCCGGGCGGACCTTTTCAACCGACCTGCTCGTGGGAATATTATGGAGTTCAATATTAAAACGGGGATGGGACGGGGTAAGTCAGAGGGGGAGGACGAAGGCGGTGTTGGGACTGGAGTGACGGCGCTCGCGCCGCCTCCAGCGCCTGGCCCGGCTTCGTGGAAGGTGGAGGAGGACGACGAGACTGCGTCAGTCTCGTCCTTCTCCTCCACCAGGAGCCTCATAGGCTCTAAGAGGAAGAGGGCGGGGCAGGCCGTCGTCGAGGTGGGCGGGGCGATGAGCCCGTCGGTGAGGCTGAGTTGCCTCAGGGACGAGGTGACCGAGGAGATATCGGAGAGGATCTCCTCGTCCCTGAGGCGGGTGGAGAAAGTCGCCGCTGCCTGCGCCTTTAAGGGGCAGAAAAGCGGTGGCGCGGCGGCCCTGAAGGCCGCGGCGGAGGAAATGAGGGAGGCGGCGCGGGAGCTCAGAGGGCGGAACGCCCGTCTGCAGCTCCTGTTGGAGGAGGAGCGACAGGGGAGGAGGAGGGCAGAGGCGCTGTGGAACAGCGCGGCCCTCCCTCCCATCCTCCCTCCTCCTCCACCGCCGCGTCCCTCGGCGGAGGTAAATAAGCGGAGTGCGGCGGCAGTGGTGCGGGGCACCGCGGGCCCCTCCACCCGCACTCCGCCCGCGAGGAAGTCCCCGTCCTGCTCAGAAGACGATCTTCTGAGGAGGATTGGGGACATGATTGATGGCAAGCTGGCCGCCTTCCGGGAGGAGCTCCTCGCCGGAAGAGCGGTCAGCAGGAAGGCGGTGCCTCCCCGACCGGTTCCGGTACAGTCGGGGAAGGCAAAGAAGGGCGGAGTGAAGGCTCCGCCCAGCGTTGCGGCACCAGGGCCCCGGGTCGCGACCCCCAAGGGGGGTGGTGTACCCGTGGTCGCGGTGGTCGCGTCCTCCACGGCACCCTCCCAAGGGGGGGTGGCGTGGAGTGAGGTGGTGGGGCGGAAGGCGAAGCGGGCGGCGAGGAAGGCCTCGCAACCGCGGCCTCCGCCTCCGCCGCCGGCGGCCAAGGTAAAGGCCGCGAAGGTCGGGAAGGCACGACCAGGTCGTCCCCCAAAAACGGCAGCGGTGACGCTGACCGTTGCGCAGGGGGGCGACCTGACCCTCGCGGAGGCGATGCGGCTCGCCAGGGAGAATATCTCCCTGGAAGAGCTGGGCATCGCCTCCGTGAGGGCGAAGAGGGCCGTGACCGGGGGTCTCTTGCTGGAGATCCCCGGTGCAGAAGGCGGCGCGAAGGCGGATCGTCTCGCCCAGAGGCTCCGGGAGCAGCTGGGCGAGCGAGGTGTCCGGGTCGCTCGGCCCACGAAGCGCACGGAGATGCGCGTTTGTGGGCTGGACGACTCGGTCAGCGCACAGGATGTGTCCCGTGCCCTTGCGAGGGCGGGGGACTGTCCTGTGGAGGACCTGCGAATCGGAGAGATCCGCAGGTCGCCCTCCGGCCTCGGGTCGGTGTGGGCCCGGTGCCCCCTCTCCGCCGCCCGTAAGGTGGCGGAATCCGGGAGGGTGTTGGTGGGGTGGGTTTCGGCGCGAGTGGAAATCCTCGCGCCGCGCCCGCTCCAGTGTCACCGCTGCCTCGAATTGGGGCACGTGAGGCAGTGGTGCACCTCGCCGGTGGACCGCAGCGGTCAGTGTTACCGCTGCGGTGCCAAAGAGCACCGTGCGAGCCAGTGCTCGGCGGCCCCCCACTGCCCGCTGTGTGCGGACATGGGGAGGCCAGCCGATCACAGGGTGGGGAGCAAGAAGTGCTCCCCCCCCTCCCGGAAGGAGAGGAAGAGGCGGGCTGCACCGGCTCCGGTGCCGAGGGCGGTGGCATCGTCCTCCATGGAGGTGGACGGTGCTACGGGGACGGACGGCCGGGAGGAGGCTGGCGCGGCCATTAATTAATGCCGCCCCGCCTCCTCCTCCAGGCCAACCTCAACCACTGCCGCGCGGCACAGGACTTGATGTCCCAAGTCCTCGCGGAGTGGGGGGTTGGCCTGGCGGTCGCCGCCGAGCCGTACCGCGTCCCTGATCACCCTCATTGGGTGGGCGACGCGGACGGCTTGGTGGCGACGGTATGGGGAGGGGGCGACGGGTCCCCACCGTTCTCCTTGTTGGAGCGCGGTCGGGGATTCGTCGCCGTGGACTGGGGGGGAGTCGCTGTGGTGGGGTGCTACATTTCGCCCCGTAGCGGTCACGCTGCGTTCGAGCTGTACTTGGCCGAGGTCGCGGCATGCGTGCAGCGCTACGCGGCCCGGCCGGTGCTGGTCCTGGGGGATTTTAATGCCAAGTCGGTGGCTTGGGGATCCCCCAGGACCTCCGTTCGCGGCGGGATCCTGGGCGATTGGGCGGCGGGGCTCGACCTCCGGGTATTGAACCGGGGGTCGGAGCACACATGCGTGCGGCGATATGGGGGGTCCATCGTGGATGTTGGATTCGCGACCCCCAACGCCGTGCGCATGGTGTCGGGTTGGCACGTGGTCGCGGGGGCAGAGACACTCTCCGATCACCGGTACATCCGGATGGAGGTCTCTGCCGCCGCGAGTGCATCCCGACACGGCCGCCTGCGTGGCACCCCACCACGCCGCTGGGCGCTTCGGCGCCTGGACAAGGACGCCCTGATGGCAGCTGCCCTCGCTGCAACTTGGCCGCAGGGAGCGGCCGAGTTGCCGAGCATAGAGGAGGAGGTCGCCCGGCTCGGAGCATTGGTCGCGGGTATTTGCGACGCGGCGATGCCTCGGGTCGGGCGGGCTTCTCCTCGCCGGGCGGTGTACTGGTGGTCGGACGCGATCGCGGAGTTGCGAGTCGCGACTGTCCGCGCCCGACGCCAGTACACCCGCGCGCGCCGTCGTCAACGTACAGGCGACGGCGTGGCGCGAGCGAGGGCAGCTGATGACCTGTATGGAGCATACCGCGTGGCGCGGGTTGCTCTGCAGGTCGCCATCAAACGGGCCAAGACCCAGGCATGGAAGGAGCTCCTCCAGACCCTTGATGACGATCCATGGGGGCGCCCATATAAGGTGGTGCTGAATAAGCTCCGCCCGTGGGCGCCCCCCGTCACCGAGGGTCTTGACCCCCGGCTGCTGGAGGACGTGGTCAATACACTCTTCCCAATTGGGGAGAGGGGACCGCGTCCTCCGGCGGCGGCGGCTGTCCCAGTGGAGTGGACGGCCGAGCTGGGGGTCACGCAGGAGGAGCTGGCAGCGGCCATCAGACGGCTCGGGGTTCGTAACACGGCCCCGGGTCCGGATGGTGTGCCCGGCCGGGTTTGGGTCTTGACCCAGGGCGTCCTTGGGGCCGACCTCAGGCGGTTGTTCGACCGCTGCCTGAGGGACGGGCGATTCCCCCCCAGTTGGAAGGTGGCGAGGATGGTCCTCCTCCGGAAGGAGGGTCGGCCCGCGGAGTCTCCCTCCGCATACCGGCCCATTTGTCTCCTCGACGAGGTGGGCAAGCTCTTCGAGCGTGTGATTGCTGCCCGCCTCGTCGAGCACCTGTCGCGGGGTGATCCCGGTCTGGCCGACTGCCAGTTCGGTTTCCGGGGGGGCCGATCGACTATCGACGCGATAGGTCGTGTGAGGGCCCTCTCGGAGGCGGCCGTCTCCCGGGGAGGGGTGGCATTGGCAATATCCTTGGATATTGCCAATGCCTTTAACACCCTCCCCTGGGAAGAGATAAGGAGGGGGCTCGAATATCATCGAGTCCCCCCTTGTCTCAGGGCGGTCGTCGGGGATTATCTCCGCGGCAGGTGGATCGAGTATCCGGGCCGGGATGGTGATATGCGGAGGGAGGTGTACTGCGGTGTTCCGCAGGGGTCGGTCCTCGGGCCACTCCTGTGGAACATCGCGTACGACTCGGTGTTGCGGGCCGGCCTCCCCGACGGCGTCAGCACGGTGTGTTATGCGGATGACACACTGGTGCTGGCCGTCGGGGCGCACTGGGGGAGGGCCATGCGTCGCGCGGAGGAGGGGTCGCAACGCGTCGTCGACCAGATCAGGGGGATGGGGATGACGGTGGCGGTCCATAAGACCGAGGTGATTGCGTTTCATTCACCTCGGCAGGATCCGCCACCCCCTCTGATTCGGGTGGGTGGGGCTGACATCGAGGTGAAGCCCCAGATCAGGTATCTGGGGCTGATCCTCGATAGCCACTGGCGTTTCGAGAAGCATTTCCGCTGCCTGGTTCCCCGGTTGGAAAGGATGGTTGCGGCTCTGGGCCGGATCCTGCCCAACTTGGGGGGCCCGGCGGGCCGAGTTCGTCGCCTCTATGTGGCAATGGTCCAGTCGGTGGCCCTATACGGGGCCCCCGTCTGGGCGGACGACCTGGCTGCCTCCCGGCGCAGCATGACTATGCTGCGTCGGGTGCAGAGGCGCATGGCGCTCAGGGTCGTCCGCGGGTATCGGACCATGTCACATGAGGCGGCGACGGTTCTAGCGGGGATGCCGCCCATGGACCTGCTCGCGCGGTCGCACGCGATGATGTACCGGCACCGCGTCGACCGTCGCGCGGGGGTGGGGGCGGTCCCGGGCGGGCAGGAACCTGCTTGGGGCGATTTGAAGCGCCAGGCCCGGCAGTCCGTGTTGCTCGCGTGGCAGGAGCGGCTGGCTCTGCCAACCGCGGGGCACCGGACTGTCGGGGCTGTTCGGCCACTCCTGAAGGAGTGGCTGGACAGAGGCCATGGCAGCCTCACCTACCGGCTGGCACAGGTATTTTCCGGGCATGGCAGCTTCGGAAGATACCTGTGCCGGATAGGGAAGGAGCCGACGGCGCGTTGCTGCCACTGCGACGCTGAGCAGGACACGGCGGATCATACCCTGGAGGTATGCCCCGCGTGGGAGGGGGAGCGCCGTGTCCTGGTCGGCGTCGTCGGGCGGGATGTCTCGCTGCCGGGCGTGGTGCGCGCCATGCTCGGCAGCGAGGAGAAGTGGAGGGCCGTGGCCTCCTTCTGCGAGAACGTAATGTTGCAGAAGGAGGCCGCGGGGAGGGAGCGCGAGCTTCAGCGGCGCGCTGAAGGTCGCGCTCGTGCGGTGGCCCGAGGTCGCCGCCCGGTCGCGAGGCGTCGCGGGCGGCCGCCTCGGCGTGGCGGATGACCTAGGCTGGGAGGGGGGTCCTGAGGGGACCCTCCTCCCGCCAGGCGGCGCCGGGTCGGACCGGTTGGGGGTAGGAGTGCCTCCCCCTACCGGTTCGACGCAAGGGGAGGCACCCTCGGCGGTCTGGTGCGGCCATGAACGCCCGGCCGCCGAGGGGTGGAAACGGGGTCGCGGGCGGTTGCGAGTTGGGGCTCGCAGCCGCCACTAAACGCGGCCCCGGGACGGATAGCGGCGGGATGGAGTGGCCCCGTCCCGCCGCTATGAGGCAGTGTGTCTACTGGGGGGACCGATTGTCCCCCCGGGGGATGGGCGCGAAAGCGCGGGCACGGGGAGGATACCGGAAGAATGCTTCGAGCGATTCCCGGTATCCTCCCAAAGCGTGCCGAAGGGTCACCGTGGGGTTTTTAGTGGGTAGGTCCCGCGCCTGTCGTTGTACGGGCGCGGGGAATCCCACACACCCCTCCCACCTCTCCCCAAGGAGGTGGGAGGGAGTCTTTCGAAGATTTTCCCCACGACAAAAAAAAAAAAAAAAAAAAAAAAAAAAGTATGAGCCTGACGAGGGCAAATCCCAGACCTATCCAAGACCTAACTTGCGTTGTCCCCTAAAATATTGATCGAAACTAGGTTTAATGGACCGTTTCAGTGTCGTACCACAGTACTACGTGATCCAAACCAGAAAAACCCAGGATCTGGACAACTAGTATGTGAAGAATGCGAAAGTATGAGCCTGACGAGGGCAAAACCCAGACCTATCCCAGACCTACCTTTTTTTTTTTTTTTTTTTTTTTTTTTGTCGTGGGGAAAATCTTCGAAAGACTCCCTCCCACCTCCTTGGGGAGAGGTGGGAGGGGTGTGTGGGATTCCCCGCGCCCGTACAACGACAGGCGCGGGACCTACCCACTAAAAACCCCACGGTGACCCTTCGGCACGCTTTGGGAGGATACCGGGAATCGCTCGAAGCATTCTTCCGGTATCCTCCCCGTGGCCGCGCTTTCGCGCCCATCCCCCGGGGGGACAATCGGTACCCCCAGTAGACACACTGCCTCATAGCGGCGGGACGGGGCCACTCCATCCCGCCGCTATCCGTCCCGGGGCCGCGTTTAGTGGCGGCTGCGAGCCCCAACTCGCAACCGCCCGCGGACCCGTTTCCACCCCTCGGCGGCCGGGCGTTCATGGCCGCACCAGACCGCCGAGGGTGCCTCCCCTTGCGTCGGACCGGTAGGGGGAGGCACTCCTACCCCCAACCGTTCCTACCCGGCGCCGCCTGGCGGGAGGAGGGTCCCCTCAGGACCCCCCTCCCAGCCTAGGTCATCCGCCACGCCGAGGCGGCCGCCCGCGACGCCTCGCGACCGGGCGACGACTTCGGGCCACCGCACGAGCGCGAGCTTCAGCGCGCCGCTGAAGCTCGCGCTCCCTCCCCGCGGCCTCCTTCTGCAACATTACGTTCTCGCAGAAGGAGGCCACGGCCCTCCACTTCTCCTCGCTGCCGAGCATGGCGCGCACCACGCCCGGCAGCGAGACATCCCGCCCGACGACGCCGACCAGGACTCGGCGCTCCCCCTCCCACGCGGGGCATACCTCCAGGGTATGATCCGCCGTGTCCTGCTCAGCGTCGCAGTGGCAGCAACGCGCCGTCGGCTCCTTCCCTATCCGGCACAGGTATCTTCCGAAGCTGCCATGCCCGGAAAATACCTGTGCCAGCCGGTAGGTGAGGCTGCCATGGCCTCGGTCCAGCCACTCCTTCAGGAGTGGCCGAACAGCCCCGACAGTCCGGTGCCCCGCGGTTGGCAGAGCCAGCCGCTCCTGCCACGCGAGCAACACGGACTGCCGGGCCTGGCGCTTCAAATCGCCCCAAGCAGGTTCCTGGCCGCCCGGGACCGCCCCCACCCCCGCGCGACGGTCGACGCGATGCCGGTACATCACCGCGTGCGACCGCGCGAGCAGGTCCATGGGCGGCATCCCCGCTAGAACCGTCGCCGCCTCATGTGACATGGTCCGATACCCGCGGACGACCCTGAGCGCCATGCGCCTCTGCACCCGACGCAGCATAGTCATGCTGCGCCGGGAGGCAGCCAGGTCGTCCGCCCAGACGGGGGCCCCGTATAGGGCCACCGACTGGACCATTGCCACATAGAGGCGACGAACTCGGCCCGCCGGGCCCCCCAGGTTGGGCAGGATCCGGCCCAGAGCCGCAACCATCCTTTCCAACCGGGGGACCAGGCAGCGGAAATGCTTCTCGAAACGCCAGTGGCTATCGAGGATCAGCCCTAGATACCTGATCTGGGGCTTCACCTCGATGTCAGCCCCACCCACCCGAATCAAAGGGGGTGGCGGATCCTGCCGAGGTGAATGAAACGCAATCACCTCGGTCTTATGGACCGCCACCGTCATCCCCATCCCCCTGATTCGGTCGACGACGCGTTGCGACCCCTCCTCCGCGCGACGCATGGCCCTCCCCCAGTGCGCCCCGACGGCCAGCACCAGTGTGTCATCCGCATAACACACCGTGCTGACGCCGTCGGGGAGGCCGGCCCGCAACACCGAGTCGTACGCGATGTTCCACAGGAGTGGCCCGAGGACCGACCCCTGCGGAACACCGCAGTACACCTCCCTCCGCATATCACCATCCCGGCCCGGATACTCGATCCACCTGCCGCGGAGATAATCCCCGACGACCGCCCTGAGACAAGGGGGGACTCGATGATATTCGAGTCCCCTCCTTATCTCTTCCCAGGGGAGGGTGTTAAAGGCATTGGCAATATCCAAGGATATTGCCAATGCCACCCCTCCCCGGGAGACGGCCGCCACCGAGAGGGCCCTCACACGACTTATCGCGTCGATAGTCGATCGGCCCCCCCGAAAACCGAACTGGCAGTCGGCCAGACCGGGATCACCCCGCGACAGGTGCTCGACGAGGCGGGCAGCAATCACACGCTCGAAGAGCTTGCCCACCTCGTCGAGGAGACAAATGGGCCGGTATGCGGAGGGAGACTCCGCGGGCCGACCCTCCTTCCGGAGGAGGACCATCCTCGCCACCTTCCAACTGGGGGGGAATCGCCCGTCCCTCAGGCAGCGGTCGAACAACCGCCTGAGGTCGGCCCCAAGGACGCCCTGGGTCAAGACCCAAACCCGGCCGGGCACACCATCCGGACCCGGGGCCGTGTTACGAACCCCGAGCCGTCTGATGGCCGCTGCCAGCTCCTCCTGCGTGACCCCCAGCTCGGCCGTCCACTCCACTGGGACAGCCGCCGCCGCCGGAGGACGCGGTCCCCTCTCCCCAATTGGGAAGAGTGCATTGACCACGTCCTCCAGCAGCCGGGGGTCAAGACCCTCGGTGACGGGGGGCGCCCTCGGGCGGAGCTTATTCAGCACCACCTTATATGGGCGCCCCCATGGATCGTCATCAAGGGTCTGGAGGAGCTCCTTCCATGCCTGGGTCTTGGCCCGTTTGATGGCGACCTGCAGAGCAACCCGCGCCACGCGGTATGCTCCATATAGGTCATCAGCTGCCCTCGCTCGCGCCACGCCGTCGCCTGTACGTTGACGACGGCGCGCGCGGGTGTACTGGCGTCGGGCGCGGACAGTCGCGACTCGCAACTCCGCGATCGCGTCCGACCACCAGTACACCGCCCGGCGAGGAGAAGCCCGCCCGACCCGAGGCATCGCCGCGTCGCAAATACCCGCGACCAATGCTCCGAGCCGGGCGACCTCCTCCTCTATGCTCGGCAACTCGGCCGCTCCCTGCGGCCAAGTTGCAGCGAGGGCAGCTGCCATCAGGGCGTCCTTGTCCAGGCGCCGAAGCGCCCAGCGGCGTGGTGGGGTGCCACGCAGGCGGCCGTATCGGGATGCACTCGCGGCGGCAGAGACCTCCATCCGGATGTACCGGTGATCGGAGAGTGTCTCTGCCCCCGCGACCACGTGCCAACCCGACACCATGCGCACGGCGTTGGGGGTCGCGAATCCAACATCCACGATGGACCCCCCATATCGCCGCACGCATGTGTGCTCCGACCCCCGGTTCAATACCCGGAGGTCGAGCCCCGCCGCCCAATCGCCCAGGATCCCGCCGCGAACGGAGGTCCTGGGGGATCCCCAAGCCACCGACTTGGCATTAAAATCCCCCAGGACCAGCACCGGCCGGGCCGCGTAGCGCTGCACGCATGCCGCGACCTCGGCCAAGTACAGCTCGAACGCAGCGTGACCGCTACGGGGCGAAATGTAGCACCCCACCACAGCGACTCCCCCCCAGTCCACGGCGACGAATCCCCGACCGCGCTCCAACAAGGAGAACGGTGGGGACCCGTCGCCCCCTCCCCATACCGTCGCCACCAAGCCGTCCGCGTCGCCCACCCAATGAGGGTGATCAGGGACGCGGTACGGCTCGGCGGCGACCGCCAGGCCAACCCCCCACTCCGCGAGGACTTGGGACATCAAGTCCTGTGCCGCGCGGCAGTGGTTGAGGTTGGCCTGGAGGAGGAGGCGGGGCGGCATTAATTAATGGCCGCGCCAGCCTCCTCCCGGCCGTCCGTCCCCGTAGCACCGTCCACCTCCATGGAGGACGATGCCACCGCCCTCGGCACCGGAGCCGGTGCAGCCCGCCTCTTCCTCTCCTTCCGGGAGGGGGGGGAGCACTTCTTGCTCCCCACCCTGTGATCGGCTGGCCTCCCCATGTCCGCACACAGCGGGCAGTGGGGGGCCGCCGAGCACTGGCTCGCACGGTGCTCTTTGGCACCGCAGCGGTAACACTGACCGCTGCGGTCCACCGGCGAGGTGCACCACTGCCTCACGTGCCCCAATTCGAGGCAGCGGTGACACTGGAGCGGGCGCGGCGCGAGGATTTCCACTCGCGCCGAAACCCACCCCACCAACACCCTCCCGGATTCCGCCACCTTACGGGCGGCGGAGAGGGGGCACCGGGCCCACACCGACCCGAGGCCGGAGGGCGACCTGCGGATCTCTCCGATCCGCAGGTCCTCCTCAGGACAGTCCCCCGCCCTCGCAAGGGCACGGGACACATCCTGTGCGCTGACCGAGTCGTCCAGCCCACAAACGCGCATCTCCGTGCGCTTCGTGGGCCGGGCGACCCGGACACCTCGCTCGCCCAGCTGCTCCCGGAGCCTCTGGGCGAGACGATCCGCCTTCGCGCCGCCTTCTGCACCGGGGATCTCCAGCAAGAGACCCCCGGTCACGGCCCTCTTCGCCCTCACGGAGGCGATGCCCAGCTCTTCCAGGGAGATATTCTCCCTGGCGAGCCGCATCGCCTCCGCGAGGGTCAGGTCGCCCCCCTGCGCAACGGTCAGCGTCACCGCTGCCGTTTTTGGGGGACGACCTGGTCGTGCCTTCCCGACCTTCGCGGCCTTTACCTTGGCCGCCGGCGGCGGAGGCGGAGGCTGCGGTTGCGAGGCCTTCCTCGCCGCCCGCTTCGCCTTCCGCCCCACCACCTCACTCCACGCCACCCCCCCTTGGGAGGGTGCTGTGGAGGACGCGACCACCGCGACCACGGGTACACCACCCCCCTTGGGGGTCGCGACCCGGGGCCCTGGTGCCGCAACGCTGGGCGGAGCCTTCACTCCGCCCTTCTTTGCCTTCCCCGACTGTACCGGAACAGGTCGGGGAGGCACCGCCTTCCTGCTGACCGCTCTTCCGGCGAGGAGCTCCTCCCGGAAGGCGGCCAGCTTGCCATCAATCATGTCCCCAATCCTCCTCAGAAGATCGTCTTCTGAGGAGGACGGGGACTTCTTCACGGGCGGAGTGCGGGTGGAGGGGCCCGCGGTGCCCCGCACCACTGCCGCCGCACTCCGCTTATTTACCTCCGCCGAGGGACGCGGCGGTGGAGGAGGAGGAAGGATGGGAGGGAGGGCCGCGCTGTTCCACAGCGCCTCTGCCCTCCTCCTCCCCTGTCGCTCTTCCTCCAACAGGAGCTGCAGACGGGCGTTCCGCCCTCTGAGCTCCCGCGCCGCCTCCCTCATTTCCTCCGCCGCGGCCTTCAGGGCCTCCGCGCCGCCGCTTTTCTGCCCCTTAAAGGCGCAGGCAGCGGCGACTTTCTCCACCCGCCTCAGGGACGAGGAGATCCTCTCCGATATCTCCTCGGTCACCTCGTCCCTGAGGCAACTCAGCCTCACCGACGGGCTCATCGCCCCGCCCACCTCGACGACGGCCTGCCCCGTCCTCTTCCTCTTAGAGCCTATGTGGCTCGTGCTGGAGGAGAAGGACGAGACCGACGCCGTCTCGTCGTCCTCCTCCACCCTCCACGAAGCCGGACCTGGCGCTGAGTGGGGCGCGAGCGCCGCCACCCTAACCCCAACCCCGTCTCCGTCCTCCCCAACCGACAAAACCCGCCCCATCCCCATTTTATTTTCTGTGTCCATAATAGTCCCACGAGATGGTCGGAAATAAAGGTCCACCCGGGCAGAGCCGCCTTACCCGGGTAAGCCTAATACTCCGGGGGTTCGGCAGGTTCCCCGGAGGTGGTCGCTTGGGATTGGGCCTTCTCCCCCAACCATGCATCCCATCGCCGCGCACCATAGCTTAGGATTGGAGGGCGATTTTATAGAGTCGCCATACTCGTGGCCCAGGCGGTTAAGCCAAGACCCCCGTTCCTCCTGCCGTCACGTACCATTCACAAAACCAATAGGGAATTGTGAATGGGTCGTTGTGACGACCAACAGGAGGCTTACGGTGTGTGTATGACTCGGGTACCCCGGGTTCGTTACGCCCGTACTGCAGCTGAAAGTCTGGCAGCCCCTGAGGGAATCCCAGACCTACCTTGCGTTGTCCTCTAAAATATTGATGGAAACCAGGTTTGATGGAGTGTTTCAGTGTGGTACCACTTTACTACGTGATCCAAACCAGAAAACGCCCAGAATCTGGCCATCAACTATGAGAAATATGCGAAAGTACGAGCCTGAGGAGAGCAAATCGCAGACCTAACCAAGACCTAACATGCGTTATTCTCTAAAATATTGATCGAAACCAGGTTTAATGGACTGTTTCAATGTGGTACCACATTAGTACGTGATCCAATCCAGAAAAAGCCCAGGATCTGGCCATCAAGTATGAGAAATATGCGAAAGTGTGAGCCTGATGAGGGCAAATCCCAGGCCTATCCTAGACCTAACTTGCGTTGTCCTCTAAAATAATGATGGAAACCAGGTTTAATTGAGTGCTTCAGTGTGGTACCACATTACTACGTGATCCAAACCAGAAAAACCCAGGATCTGTTCAACAAGTATGTGAAAAATGCGAAAGTATGACCCTGATGAGGGCAAATCCCAGACCTATCCCAGACCTAACATGCAGTATCTTCTATAATATTGATCGAAACCAGGTTTAATGGACTGTTTCAGTGTGGTACCACATTACTACGTGATCCAATCCAGAAAAAGCCCAGAATCTGGCCATCAAGTATGAGAAATATGCGAAAGTACGAGCCTGATGAGAGCAAATCCCAGACCTAATCGAGACCTAACATGAGTTATACTCTAAAATATTGATCCAAACCAGGTTTAATGGACTGTTTCAGTGTGGTACCACATTAGTACATGATCCAAACCAGAATAAGCCAGGGATCTGTTCAACAAGTATGTGAAGAAGGCGAAAGTATGACCCTGATGGGGGCAAATCCCAGGCCTAACCTAGACCTAACATGCGTTATCCTCTAAAATATTGACCGAAACCTGTTTTAATATACTGTTTCAGTGTGGTACCACATTACTACGTGATCCAAACCAGAAAACTTGCCAGAATCTGGCCATCAACTATGAGAAATATGCGAAAGTACGAGCCTGATCAGAGCAAATCCCAGAACTAACCAAGACCTAACATGCATTATCTTCTAACATATTGATCGAAACCAGGTTTAATGGACTGTTTCAGTATGGTACCACATTACTACGTGATCCAAACCAGAAATAGCCAGGGATCTGTTCAACAAGTATGTGAAAAATGCGAAAATATGACCCTGATGAGGGCAAATCCCGGACCTATCCCAGACCTAACTTGCGTTATCCTCTAAAATATTGATCGACACCAGGTTTAATTTACTGTTCAGTGTGGCACCACATTACTACGTGATCCAATCCTGAAAAAGCCCAGGATCTGTTTAACAAGTAAGTGGAGAATGCGAAAGTATGTGTCTGACGAGGGCAAATCCCAGGCCCAACCTAGACATAACATGCGTTATCCTCTAAAATATTGATCGAAACCAGGATTAATTGACTGTTTCAGTGTGGTACCGCATTACTACGTGATCCAAACCAGAAATAGCCAGGGATCTGTTCAACAAGTATGTGAAAAATGCGAAAATATTACCCTGATGAGGGCAAATCCCGGACCTATCCCAGACCTAACTTGCGTTATCCTCTAAAATATTGATCGAAACCAGGTTTAATTTACTGTTTCAGTGTGGCACCACATTACTACGTGATCCAATCCAGAAAACGCCCAGGATCTAGCCATGGAGTTTGAGAAATATGCGAAATTATGAGCCTGATTAGGGCAAATCCTAGACCTAACCCAGACCTAACATGCGTTATCCTCAAAAATATTGATCGAAACCAGGTTTAATTGAATGTTTCAGTGTGGTACCGCATTACTACGTGATCCAAACGAGAAAAAGCCCAGAATCTGGCCATCAACTATGAGAAATATGCGAAAGTACGAGCCTGATGTGAGCAAATCCCTGTCCTAACCAAGACCTAACATGCGTTATCCTCTAAACTATTTATCAAGACCAGATTTAATTGAATGTTTCAGTGTGGTACCACATTACTACGTGATCCAAACCAGAAAAAACCCAGGACCTGTTTAACATGTATGTGGAGAATGCGAAAGTATATGTCTGATGAGGACAAATCCCAGACCTAACCTAGACCTAACATGAGTTATTCTCTAAAATATTCATCGAAACCAGGTTTAATGGACTTTTTCGTTGTGGTACCACATTATTACGTGATCCAAACCAGAGAAAACCCAGGATCCGTTCAACAAGTATGTGAAGAATGCGAGAGGATGTGTCTCAGGGAAAATCCCAGGCCTAACCTAGACCTAACTTGCGTTATCCTCTAAAATATTGACCGAAACCAGGTTTAATGGACTGTTGCAGTGTGGTAACACATTACTACCTGATCCAAACCAGAAATATACCCAGGATCTGATTAACAGGTATGTGTAGAACGCGAAAATATGTGTCTGATGAGGGCAAATCCCCGGCCTAAACTAGACATAACATGCGTTACCCTCAAAAATATTGATCGAAACCTGTTTTAATCGACTGTTTCAGTGTGGTACCATATTACTACGTGATCCAAACCAGAAAAAGCCCAGAATCTGGCCATCAACTATGAGAAATATGCGAAAGTACGAGCCTGATGAGAGCAAATCCTTGTCCTAACCAAGACCTAACATGCGTTATTCTCTAAAATATTGATCGAAACCAGGTTTAATGGACAGTTTCAGTGTGGTACCACATTACTACGTGATCCAAACCAGAAAAAACCCAGGATCTGGTCAACAAGTATGTGGAGAATGCGAAAGTATGAGCCTGACGAGGGCAAATCCCAGCCCTATCCCAGACATAACATGCGTTATCCTCTAAAATATTGACCGAAACCAGGTTTAATGGACTGTTGCAGTGTGGTAACACATTACTACCTGATCCAAACCAGAAAAATACCCAGGATCTGATTAACAGGTATGTGTAGAACGCGAAAATATGTGTCTGATGAGGGCAAATCCCCGACCTAAACTAGACATAACATGCGTTACCCTCTAAAATATTGATCGAAACCAGGTTTAATGGACTGTTTCAGTGTGGTACCACATTACTACGTGATCCAAACCAGAAAAAGCCCAGGATCTGGCCATCAAGTATGAGAAATATGCGAAAGTATGAGCCTGCTGAGAGCAAATCCTAGACCTAACCCAGACCTAACATGCGTTATCCTCTAAACTATTTATCAAGACCAGATTTAATTGAATGTTTCAGTGTGGTACCACATTACTACGTGATCCAAACCAGAAAAAACCCAGGACCTGTTTAACAAGTATGTGGAGAATGCGAAAGTATATGTCTGATGAGGACAAATCCCAGACCTAACCTAAACCTAACATGAGTTACCCTCTAAAATATTCATCGAAACCAGGTTTAATGGACTTTTTCGTTGTGGTACCACATTATTACGTGATCCAAACCAGAGAAAACCCAGGATCCGTTCAACAAGTATGTGAAGAATGCGAGAGTATGTGTCTCAGGGAAAATCCCAGGCCTAACCTAGACCTAACTTGCGTTATCCTCTAAAATATTGACCGAAACCAGGTTTAATGGACTGTTGCAGTGTGGTAACACATTACCACCTGATCCAAACCAGAAAAATACCCAGGATCTGATTAACAGGTATGTGTAGAACGCGAAAATATGTGTCTGATGAGGGCAAATCCCCGGCCTAAACTAGACATAACATGCGTTACCCTCAAAAATATTGATCGAAACCTGTTTTAATCGACTGTTTCAGTGTGGTACCACATTACTACGTGATCCAAACCAGAAAAAGCCCAGAATCTGGCCATCAACTATGAGAAATATGCGAAAGTACGAGCCTGCTGAGGGCAAATCCTAGACCTAACCCAGACCTAACATGCGATATCCTCTAAAATATTGATCGAGACCAGGTTTAATGGACTGTTTCAGTGTGGTACCACATTACTACGTGATCCAAACCAGAAAAAACCCAGGATCTGTTTAACAAGTATGTGGAGAATGCGAATATATGTGTCTGATGAGGGCAAATCCCAAGCCCAACCTAGACATAACATGCGTTATCCTCTAAAATATTGATCGAAACCAGGTTTAATGGACTGTTTCAGTGTGGTACCACATTACTACGTGATCCAAACCAGAAAAAACCCAGGATCTGTTTAACCAGTATGTGGAGAATGCGAATATATGTGTCTGATGAGGGCAAATCCCAAGCCCAACCTAGACATAACATGCGTTATCCTCTAAAATATTGATCGAAGCCAGGTTTAATTTACTGTATCAGTGTGGCACCACATTACTACGTGATCCAATCCAGAAAACGCCCAGGATCTAGCCATGGAGTTTGAGAAATATGCGAAATTATGAGCCTGATTAGGGCAAATCCTAGACCTAACCCAGACCTAACATGCGTTATCCTCTAAAATATTGATCGAAACCAGGTTTAATGGACTGTTTCAGTGTGGTACCACATTACTACGTGATCCAATCCAGAAAACGCCCAGGATCTAGCCATGGAGTTTGAGAAATATGCGAAATTATGAGCCTGATTAGGGCATATCCTAGACCTAACCCAGACCTAACATGCGTTATCCTCAAAAATATTGATCGAAACCAGGTTTAATTGAATGTTTCAGTGTGATACCGCATTACTACGTGATCCAAACCAGAAAAAACCCATGATCCGTCCAACAAGTATTTGGAGAATGCGAAAGTATGTGTCTGATGAGGGAAAATCCCAGGCCCAACCAAGACCTAACATGCCTTATCCTCAAAAATATTGATCGAATCCAGGTTTAATCGACTGTTTCAGTGTGGTACAACATTACTACCTGATCCAAACCAGAAAAATACCCAGAATCTGTTTAACAAGTATGTGGAGAATGCGAAAGTATGTGTCTGATGACGGCAAATCCCAAGCCCAACCTAGACATAACATGTGTTATCCTCTAAAATATTGATCGAAACCAGGTTTAATTGACTGTTTCAGTGTGGTACCACATTACTACGTAATCCAAACCAGAAATAGCCAGGGATCTGTTCAACAAGTATGTGATAAATGCGAAAATATGACCCTGATGAGGGCAAATCCCGGACCTATCCCAGACCTAACTTTTTTTTTTTTTTTTTTTTTTTTTTTTTTTTTTTTTTTGTCGTGGGGAAAATCTTCGAAAGACTCCCTCCCACCTCCTTGGGGAGAGGTGGGAGGCATGTGTGGGATTCCCCGCGCCCGTACAACGACAGGCGCGGGACCTACCCACTAAAAACCCCACGGTGACCCTTCGGCACGCTTTGGGAGGATACCGGTAATCGCTCGAAGCATTCTTCCGGTATCCTCCCCGTGCCCGCGCTTTCGCGCCCATCCCCCGGGGGGACAATCGGTCCCCCCAGTAGACACACTGCCTCATAGCGGCGGGACGGGGCCACTCCATCCCGCCGCTATCCGTCCCGGGGCCGCGTTTAGTGGCGGCTGCGAGCCCCAACTCGCAACCGCCCGCGACCCCGTTTCCATCCCTCGGCGGCCGGGCGTTCATGGCCGCACCAGACCGCCGAGGGTACCTCCCCTTGCGTCGGACCGGTAGGGGAAGGCACTCCTACCCCCAACCGGTCCGACCCGGCGCAGCCTGGCGGGAGGAGGGTCCCCTCAGGACCCCCCTCCCAGCCTAGGTCATCCGCCACGCCAAGGCGGCCGCCCGCGACGCCTCGCGACCGGGCGACGACCTCGGGCCACCGCACGAGCGCGCGCTTCAGCACGCCGCTGAAGCTCGCGCTCCCTCCCCGCGGCCTCCTTCTGCAACATTACGTTCTCGCAGAAGGAGGCCACGGCCCTCCACTTCTCCTCGCTGCCGAGCATGGCGCGCACCACGCCCGGCAGCGAGACATCCCGCCCGACGACGCCGACCAGGACACGGCGCTCCCCCTCCCACGCGGGGCATACCTCCAGGGTATGATCCGCCGTGTCCTGCTCAGCGTCGCAGTGGCAGCAACGCGCCGTCGGCTCCTTCCCTATCCGGCACAGGTATCTTCCGAAGCTGCCATGCCCGGAAAATACCTGTGCCAGCCGGTAGGTGAGGCTGCCATGGCCTCTGTCCAGCCACTCCTTCAGGAGTGGCCGAACAGCCCCGACAGTCCGGTGCCCCGCGGTTGGCAGAGCCAGCCGCTCCTGCCACGCGAGCAACACGGACTGCCGGGCCTGGCGCTTCAAATCGCCCCAAGCAGGTTCCTGCCCGCCCGGGACCGCCCCCACCCCCGCGCGACGGTCGACGCGGTGCCGGTACATCACCGCGTGCGACCGCGCGAGCAGGTCCATGGGCGGCATCCCCGCTAGAACCGTCGCCGCCTCATGTGACATGGTCCGATACCCGCGGACGACCCTGAGCGCCATGCGCCTCTGCACCCGACGCAGCATAGTCATGCTGCGCCGGGAGGCAGCCAGGTCGTCCGCCCAGACGGGGGCCCCGTATAGGGCCACCGACTGGACCATTGCCACATAGAGGCGACGAACTCGGCCCGCCGGGCCCCCCAGGTTGGGCAGGATCCGGCCCAGAGCCGCAACCATCCTTTCCAACCGGGGGACCAGGCAGCGGAAATGCTCCTCGAAACGCCAGTGGCTATCGAGGATCAGCCCTAGATACCTGATCTGGGGCTTCACCTCGATGTCAGCCCCACCCACCCGGATCAGAGGGGGTGGCGGATCCTGCCGAGGTGAATGAAACGCAATCACCTCGGTCTTATGGACCTCCACCGTCATCCCCATCCCCCTGATCCGGTCGACGACGCGTTGCGACCCCTCCTCCGCGCGACGCATGGCCCTCCCCCAGTGCGCCCCGACGGCCAGCACCAGTGTGTCATCCGCATAACACACCGTGCTGACGCCGTCGGGGAGGCCGGCCCGCAACACCGAGTCGTACGCGATGTTCCACAGGAGTGGCCCGAGGACCGACCCCTGCGGAACACCGCAGTACACCTCCCTCCGCATATCACCATCCCGGCCCGGATACTCGATCCACCTGCCGCGGAGATAATCCCCGACGACCGCCCTGAGACAAGGGGGGACTCGATGATATTCGAGTCCCCTCCTTATCTCTTCCCAGGGGAGGGTGTTAAAGGCATTGGCAATATCCAAGGATATTGCCAATGCCACCCCTCCCCGGGAGACGGCCGCCTCCGAGAGGGCCCTCACACGACCTATCGCGTCGATAGTCGATCGGCCCCCCCGGAAACCGAACTGGCAGTCGGCCAGACCGGGATCACCCCGCGACAGGTGCTCGACGAGGCGGGCAGCAATCACACGCTCGAAGAGCTTGCCCACCTCGTCGAAGAGACAAATGGGCCGGTATGCGGAGGGAGACTCCGCGGGCCGACCCTCCTTCCGGAGGAGGACCATCCTCGCCACCTTCCAACTGGGGGGGAATCGCCCGTCCCTCAGGCAGCGGTCGAACAACCGCCTGAGGTCGGCCCCAAGGACGCCCTGGGTCAAGACCCAAACCCGGCCGGGCACACCATCCGGACCCGGGGCCGTGTTACGAACCCCGAGCCGTCTGATGGCCGCTGCCAGCTCCTCCTGCGTGACCCCCAGCTCGGCCGTCCACTCCACTGGGACAGCCGCCGCCACCGGAGGACGCGGTCCCCTCTCCCCAATTGGGAAGAGTGTATTGACCACGTCCTCCAGCAGCCGGGGGTCAAGACCCTCGGTGACGGGGGGCGCCCACGGGCGGAGCTTATTCAGCACCACCTTATATGGGCGCCCCCATGGATCGTCATCAAGGGTCTGGAGGAGCTCCTTCCATGCCCGGGTCTTGGCCCGTTTGATGGCGACCTGCAGAGCAACCCGCGCCACGCGGTATGCTCCATACAGGTCATCAGCTGCCCTCGCTCGCGCCACGCCGTCGCCTGTACGTTGACGACGGCGCGCGCGGGTGTACTGGCGTCGGGCGCGGACAGTCGCGACTCGCAACTCCGCGATCGCGTCCGACCACCAGTACACCGCCCGGCGAGGAGAAGCCCGCCCGACCCGAGGCATCGCCGCGTCGCAAATACCCGCGACCAATGCTCCGAGCCGTCGACCTCCTCCTCTATGCTCGGCAACTCGGCCGCTCCCTGCGGCCAAGTTGCATCGAGGGCAGCTGCCATCAGGGCGTCCTTGTCCAGGCGCCGAAGCGCCCAGCGGCGTGGTGGGGTGCCACGCAGGCGGCCGTGTCGGGATGCACTCGCGGCGGCAGAGACCTCCATCCGGATGTACCGGTGATCGGAGAGTGTCTCTGCCCCCGCGACCACGTGCCAACCCGACACCATGCGCACGGCGTTGGGGGTCGCGAATCCAACATCCACGATGGACCCCCCATATCGCCGCACGCATGTGTGCTCCGACCCCCGGTTCAATACCCGGAGGTCGAGCCCCGCCGCCCAATCGCCCAGGATCCCGCCGCGAACGGAGGTCCTGGGGGATCCCCAAGCCACCGACTTGGCATTAAAATCCCCCAGGACCAGCACCGGCCGGGCCGCGTAGCGCTGCACGCATGCCGCGACCTCGGCCAAGTACAGCTCGAACGCAGCGTGACCGCTACGGGGCGAAATGTAGCACCCCACCACAGCGACTCCCCCCCAGTCCACGGCGACGAATCCCCGACCGCGCTCCAACAAGGAGAACGGTGGGGACCCGTCGCCCCCTCCCCATACCGTCGCCACCAAGCCGTCCGCGTCGCCCACCCAATGAGGGTGATCAGGGACGCGGTACGGCTCGGCGGCGACCGCCAGGCCAACCCCCCACTCCGCGAGGACTTGGGACATCAAGTCCTGTGCCGCGCGGCAGTGGTTGAGGTTGGCCTGGAGGAGGAGGCGGGGCGGCATTAATTAATGGCCGCGCCAGCCTCCTCCCGGCCGTCCGTCCCCGTAGCACCGTCCACCTCCATGGAGGACGATGCCACCGCCCTCGGCACCGGAGCCGGTGCAGCCCGCCTCTTCCTCTCCTTCCGGGAGGGGGGGGAGCACTTCTTGCTCCCCACCCTGTGATCGGCTGGCCTCCCCATGTCCGCACACAGCGGGCAGTGGGGGGCCGCCGAGCACTGGCTCGCACGGTGCTCTTTGGCACCGCAGCGGTAACACTGACCGCTGCGGTCCACCGGCGAGGTGCACCACTGCCTCACGTGCCCCAATTCGAGGCAGCGGTGACACTGGAGCGGGCGCGGCGCGAGGATTTCCACTCGCGCCGAAACCCACCCCACCAACACCCTCCCGGATTCCGCCACCGTACGGGCGGCGGAGAGGGGGCACCGGGCCCACACCGACCCGAGGCCGGAGGGCGACCTGCGGATCTCTCCGATCCGCAGGTCCTCCACAGGACAGTCCCCCGCCCTCGCAAGGGCACGGGACACATCCTGTGCGCTGACCGAGTCGTCCAGCCCACAAATGCGCATCTCCGTGCGCTTCGTGGGCCGGGCGACCCGGACACCTCGCTCGCCCAGCTGCTCCCGGAGCCTCTGGGCGAGACGATCCGCCTTCGCGCCGCCTTCTGCACCGGGGATCTCCAGCAAGAGACCCCCGGTCACGGCCCTCTTCGCCCTCACGGAGGCGATGCCCAGCTCTTCCAGGGAGATATTCTCCCTGGCGAGCCGCATCGCCTCCGCGAGGGTCAGGTCGCCCCCCTGCGCAACGGTCAGCGTCACCGCTGCCGTTTTTGGGGACGACCTGGTCGTGCCTTCCCGACCTTCGCGGCCTTTACCTTGGCCGCCGGCGGCGGAGGCGGAGGCTGCGGTTGCGAGGCCTTCCTCGCCGCCCGCTTCGCCTTCCGCCCCACCACCTCACTCCACGCCACCCCCCCTTGGGAGGGTGCTGTGGAGGACGCGACCACCGCGACCACGGGTACACCACCCCCCTTGGGGGTCGCGACCCGGGGCCCTGGTGCCGCAACGCTGGGCGGAGCCTTCACTCCGCCCTTCTTTGCCTTCCCCGACTGTACCGGAACAGGTCGGGGAGGCACCGCCTTCCTGCTGACCGCTCTTCCGGCGAGGAGCTCCTCCCGGAAGGCGGCCAGCTTGCCATCAATCATGTCCCCAATCCTCCTCAGTGCGGGTGGAGGGGCCCGCGGTGCCCCGCACCACTGCCGCCGCACCCCGTTATCCCAGACCTAACTTGCGTTATCCCCTAAAATATTGATCGAAACCAGATTTAATTGAATGTTTCAGTGTGGTACCGCATTACTACGTGATCCAAACCAGAAAAAACCCAGGTTCCGTTCAACATGTATGTGGAGAATGCGAAAGTATGTGTCTGATGAGGGAAAATCCCTGGCCTAACCAAGACCTAACATGCGTTATCCTCAAAAATATTGATCGAAGCCAGGTATAATCGACTGTTTCAGTGTGGTACCACATTACTACCTGATCCGAACCAGAAAAATACCCCAGATCTGTTTAACAGGTATGTGTAGAACGCGAAAATATGTGTCTGATGAGGGCAAATCCCCGGCCTAAAATAGACATAACATGCGTTATCCTCTAAAATATTGATCGAAACCAGGATTAATGGACTGTTTCAGTGTGGTACCACATTACTACGTGATCCAAACCAGAAAAAACCCAGGATCTGGTCAACAAGTATGTGGAGAATGCGAAAGTATGAGCCTGACGAGGGCAAATCCCAGACCTATCCCAGACATAACATGCGTTATCCTCTAAAATATTGATCGAAACCAGGTTTAATGGACTGTTTCAGTGTGGTACCACATTACTACCGGATCCAAACCAGAAAAAGCCCAGAATCTAGCCATCAAGTATGAGAAATATGCGAAAGTATGAGCCTGCTGAGGGCAAATCCTAGACCTAACCCAGACCTAACATGCGTTATCCTCTAAAATATTTATCAAGACCAGATTTAATTGAATGTTTCAGTGTGGCACCACATTACTACGTGATCCAAACCAGAAAAAACCCAGGATCTGTTTAACAAGTATGTGGAGAATGCGAAAATATGTGTCTGATGAGGGCAAATCCCAGGCCCAACCTAGACATAACATGCGTTATCCTCTAAAATATTGATCGAAACCAGGTTTAATGGACTGTTTCAGTGTGGTACCACATTACTACCTGATCCAAACCAGAAAAATTCCCAGGATCTGCTAAACAGGTATGTGGAGAATGCGAAAGTATGTGTCTGACGAGGGTAAATCCCAGGCCCAACCTAGACATAACATGCGTTATCCTCTAAAATATTGATCGAAACCAGGTTTAGTTGACTGTTTCAGTGTGGTACCATATTACTACGTGATCCAAACCAGAAATAGCCAGGGATCTGTTCAACAAGTATGTGAAAAATGCGAAAATATGACCCTGATGAGCGCAAATCCCGGACCTATCCCAGACCTAACTTGCGTTATCCTCTAAAATATTGATCGAAACCAGGTTTAATGGACTGTTCCAGTGTGGTACTACATTACTACGTGATCCAGTCCAGAAAAAGCCCAGGATCTGGCCATCAAGTATGAGAAATATGCGAAAGTATGAGCCTGCTGAGGGCAATTCCTAGACCTAACCCAGACCTAACATGCGTTTTCCTCTAAAATATTTATCAAGACCAGATTTAATTGAATGTTTAAGTGTGGTACCACATTACTACGTGATCCAAACCAGAAAAAACCCAAGATCTGTTTAAGAAGTATGTGGAGAATGCGAAAGTATGTGTCTGATGAGGGCAAATCCCAGGCTCAACCTAGACATAACATGCGTTATCCTCTAAAATATTGATCAAAACCAGGTTTAATTTTCTCTTTCAGTGTGGTACCACATTACTACGTGATCGAAACCAGAAATAGCCTGTGATCTGTTCAACAAGTATGTGAAAAATGCGAAAATATGACCCTGATGAGGGCAAATCCCGGATCTATCCCAGACCTAACTTGCGTTATCCTCTAAAATATTCATCGAAACCAGGTTTAATTTACTGTTTCAGTGTGGTACCACATTACTACGTGATCCAATCCAGAAAAAGCCCAGGATCTAGCCATGGAGTTTGAGAAATAAGCGAAATTATGACCCTGATGAGGGCAAATCCCGGACCTATCCCAGACCTAACTTGCGTTATCCTCTAAAATATTGATCGAAACCAGGTTTAATTGACTGTTTCAGTGTGGTACCACATTACTACGTTATCCAAACCAGAAATAGCCAGGGATCTGTTCAACAAGTATGTGAAAAATGCGAAAATATGACCCTGATGAGGGCAAATCCCACGTCCAACCGAGACATAACATGCGTTATCCTCTAAAATATTGATCGAAACCAGGTTTAATGGACTGTTTCAGAGTGGTACCCCATTATTACGTGATCCAAACCAGAAATAGCCAGGGATCTGTTCAACAAGTATGTGAAAAGTGCGAAAATATGACCCTGATGAGGGCAAATCCCAGTCCTATCCCAGACCTAACTTGCGTTGTCCTCTAAAATATTGATGGAAACCAGGTTTAATTGAATGTTTCAGTGTGGTACCACATTACTACGTGATCCAAACCAGAAAAAACCCAGGATCTGGTCAACAAGTATGTGGAGAATGCGAAAGTATGAGCCTGACGAGGGCAAATCCCGAACCTATACCAGACATAACTGGCGTTATCCTCTAAAATATTGATCGAAACCAGGTTTAATGGACTGTTTCAGTGTGGTACCACATTACTACGTGATCCAAACCAGAAAAAACCCAGGATCTCGTCAACAAGTATGTGGAGAATGCGAAAGTATGAGCCTGACGAGGGCAAATCCCAGACGTATCCCAGACATTACTTGCGTTATCCTCTAAAATATTGATCGAAACCAGGTTTAATTTACTGTTTCAGTGTGGTACCGCATTACTACGTGATCCAAACCAGAAAAAACCCAGGATCTGTTCAACAAGTATGTGAAGAATGCGAAAGTATGTGTCTGATGAGGGCAAATCCCAGGCCCAACCTAGACCTAACTTGCGATATCCTCTAAAATATTGATCGAAACCAGGTTTAAAAGACTGTTTCAGTGTGGTACCACATTACTACGTGATCCAATCCAGAAAAAGCCCAGGATCTGGCCATCAAGTATGAGAAGTATGCGAAAGTATGAGCCTGCTGAGGACAAATCCTAGACCAAACCCAGGCCTAACATGCGTTATCCTCTAAAATATTTATCGAAACCAGGTTTAATTTACTGTTTCAGTGTGGTACCACATTACTACGTGATCCAATCCAGAAAAAGCCCAGGATCTAGCCATGGAGTTTGAGAAATAAGCGAAATTATGACCCTGATGAGGGCAAATCCCGGACCTATCCCAGACCTAACTTGCGTTATCCTCTAAAATATTGATCGAAACCTGGTTTAATTTACTGTTTCAGTGTGGTACCACATTACTACGTGATCCAAACCAGAAATAGCCAGGGATCTGTGCAACAAGTATGAGAAATATGCGAAAGTACGAGCCCGATGAGAGCAAATCCTAGACCTAACACAGACCTAACTTGCGTTATCCTCTAAAATATTGATCGAAACCAGGTTTAATTTACGGTTTCAGTGTGGTACCGCATTACTACGTGATCCAAACCAGAAAAAACCCAGGACCCGTTCAACAAGTATGTGGAGAATGCGAAAGTATGTGTCTGATGAGGAAAAATCCCAGGCCTAACCAAGACCTAACATGCGTTATCCGCAAAAATATTGATCGAAACCTGGTTTAATAGACTGTTTCAGTGTGGTACCACATTACCACCTGATCCAAACCAGAAAAATACCCAGGATCTGTTTAACAGGTATGTGTAGAACGCGAAAATATGTGTCTGATGAGGGCAAATCCCAAGCCCAACCTAGACATAACATGCGTTATCCTCTAAAATATTGATCGAAACCAGGTTTAATTGACTGTTTCAGCGTGGTACCACATTACTATGTAATCCAAACCAGAAATAGCCAGGGATCTGTTCAACAAGTATGAGAAAAATGCGAAAATATAACCCTGATGGGGGCAAATCCCGGACCTATCCCAGACCTAACTTGCGTTATCCTCTAAAATATTGATCGAAACCAGGTTTAATGGACTGTTTCAGTGTGGTACCACATTACTACGGGATCCAAACCAGAAAAAGCCCAGAATCTGGTCAACAAGTATGTGGAGAATGCGAAAGTATGAGCCCGCTGAGGGCAAATCCTAGACCTAATCCAGACCTAACATGGGTTATCCTCTAAAATATTGATCGAAACCAGGTTTAATTGACTGTTTCAGTGTGGTACCACATTACTACGTAATCCAAAACCAGAAAAAGCCCAGAATCTGGCCATCAAGTGTGAGAAATATGCGAAAGTACGAGACTGATGAGAGCAAATCCCAGACCTGACCTAGATCTAACATGAGTCATTCTCTAAAATATTTATCAAGACCAGATTTAATTGTATGTTTCAGTGTGGTACCACATTTCTACGCGATCCAAACCAGAAAAAACCCAGGATCTCGTCAACAAGTATGTGGAGAATGCGGAAGTATGAGCCTGACGAGGGCAAATACCGAACCTATCCCAGACATAACTTGCGTTATCCTCTAAAATATTGATCGAAACCAGGTTTAATTGACTGTTTCAGTGTGGTACCACATTACTACGTGATCCAAACCAGAAAAAACCCAGAATCTGTTTAACAAGTATGTGGAGAATGCGAAAGTATGTGTCTGATGACGGCAAATCCCAGGCCCAACCTAGACATAACATGCGTTATCCTCTAAAATATTGATCGAAACCAGGTTTAATTGACTCTTTCAGTGTGGTACCACATTACTATGTGATCCAAACCAGAAATAGCCAGGGATCTGTTCAACAAGTATGTGAAAAATGCGAATATATGACCCTGATGAGGGCAAATACCAGTCCTATCCCAGACCTAACATGCGTCATCCTCAAATATATTGACCGAAACCAGGTTTAATTGAACGCTTCAGTGCGGTACCGCATTACTACGTGATCCAAACCAGAAAAAACCCAGGATCCGTTCAACAAGTATGTGGAGAATGCGAAAGGATGTGTCTGATGAGGGCAAATCCCCGGCCTAAACTAGACATAACATGCGTTATCCTCTAAAATAGTGATCGAAACCAGGTTTAATGGACTGTTTCAGTGTGGTACCACATTACTACCTGATCCAAACCAGAAAAATTCCCAGGATCTGCTAAACAGGTATGTGGAGAATGCGAAAGTATGTGTCTGACGAGGGTAAATCCGAGGCCCAACCTAGACATAACATGCGTTATCCTCTAAAATATTGATCGAAACCAGGTTTAATTGACTGTTTCAGTGTGGTACCATATTACTACGTGATCCAAACCAGAAATAGCCAGGGATCTGTTCAACAAGTATGTGAAAAATGCGAAAATATGACCCTGATGAGCGCAAATCCCGGAGCTATCCCAGACCTAACTTGCGTTATCCTCTAAAATATTGATCGAAACCAGGTTTAATGGACTGTTCCAGTGTGGTACCACATTACTACGTGATCCAGTCCAGAAAAAGCCCAGGATCTGGCCATCAAGTATGAGAAATATGCGAAAGTATGAGCCTGCTGAGGGCAAATCCCAGGCCCAACCTAGACATAACATGCGTTATCCTCTAAAATATTGATCGAAACCAGGTTTAATTGACTCTTTCAGTGTGGTACCACATTACTACGTGATCGAAACCAGAAATAGCCTGGGATCTGTTCAACAAGTATGTGAAAAATGCGAAAATATGACCCTGATGAGGGCAAATCCCGGATCTATCCCAGACCTAACTTGCGTTATCCTCTAAAATATTGATCGAAACCTGGTTTAATTTCCTGTTTCAGTGTGGTACCACATTACTACGCGATCCAAACCAGAAAAAACCCAGGATCTGTTCAAGAAGTATGTGAAGAATGCGAAAGTATGTGTCTGATGAGGGCAAATCCCAGGCCCAACCTAGACCTAACTTGCGATATCCTCTAAAATATTTATCAAGACCAGATTTAATTGTATGTTTCAGTATGGTACCACATTTCTACGCGATCCAAAACAGAAAAAACCCAGGATCTGTTCAACAAGTATGTGAAGAATGCGAAAGTATGTGTCTGATGAGGGCAAATCCCAGGCCCAACCTAGACCTAACTTGCGATATCCTCTAAAATATTGATCGAAACCAGGTTTAAAAGACTGTTTCAGTGTGGTACCACATTACTACATGATCCAAACCTGAAGAAACCCCTGGGTCTCGTCAACAAGTATATGGAGAATGCGAAAGTATGAGCCTGACGAGGGCAAATCCCAGACCTATCCCAGACATAACTTGCGTTATCCTCTAAAATATTGATCGAAACCAGGTTTAATTTACTGTTTCAGTGTGGTACCACATTACTACGCGATCCAAACCAGAAAAAACCCAGGATCTGTTCAACAAGTATGTGAAGAATGCGAAAGTATGTGTCTGATGAGGGCAAATCCCAGGCCCAACCTAGACCTAACTTGCGATATCCTCTAAAATATTGATCGAAACCAGGTTTAAAAGACTGTTTCAGTGTGGTACCACATTACTACGTGATCCAATCCAGAAAAAGCCCAGGATCTGGCCATCAAGTTTGAGAAGTATGCGAAAGTATGAGCCTGCTGAGGACAAATCCTAGACCAAACCCAGACCTAACATGCGTTATCCTCTAAAATATTTATCAAGACCAGATTTAATTGTATGTTTCAGTGTGGTACCACATTTCTACGCGATCCAAACCAGAAAAAACCCAGGATCTCGTCAACAAGTATGTGGAGAATGCGGAAGTATGAGCCTGACGAGGGCAAATACCGAACCTATCCCAGACATAACTTGCGTTATCCTCTAAAATATTGATCGAAACCAGGTTTAATTGACTGTTTCAGTGTGGTACCACATTACTACGTGATCCAAACCAGAAATAGCCAGGGATGTGTTCAACAAGTATGTGAAAAATTCGAAAATATTACCCTGATGAGGACAAATCCTAGACCTAACCCAGACCTAACATGCGTTATCCTCTAAAATATTTATCAAGACCAGATTTAATTGTATGTTTCAGTGTGGTACCACATTTCTACGCGATCCAAACCAGAAAAAACCCAGGATCTGTTCAACAAGTATGTGAAGAATGCGAAAGTATGAGCCTGACGAGGGCAAATCCCAGACCTATCCCAGACATAATATGCGTTATCCTCTAAAATATTGATCGAAACCAGGTTTAATTTACTGATTCAGTGTGGTACCACATTACTACGCGATCCAAACCAGAAAAAACCCAGGATCTGTTCAACAAGTATGTGAAGAATGCGAAAGTATGTGTCTGATGAGGGCAAATCCCAGGCCCAACCTAGACCTAACTTGCGTTATCCTCTAAAATATTGATCGAAACCAGGTTTAATGGACTGTTTCAGTGTGGTACCACATTACTACGTGATCCAAACCAGAAAAAACCCAGGATCGCGTCAACAAGTATGTGGAGAATGCGAAAGTATGTGTCTGATGAGGGAAAATCCCAACCCTAACAAAGACCTAACATGCGTTATCCTCAAAAATATTGATCGAAACCAGGTTTAATGGACTGTTTCATTGTGGTACCACATTACTACGTGATCCAAACCAGAAAAAACCCAGAATCTGTTTAACAAGTATGTGGAGAATGCGAAAGTATGTGTCTGATGACGGCAAATCCCAAGCCCAACCTAGACATAACATGTGTTATCCTCTAAAATATTGATCGAAACCAGGTTTAATTGACTGTTTCAGTGTGGTGCCACATTACTACGTAATCCAAACCAGAAATAGCCAGGGATCTGTTCAACAAGTATGTGAAAAATGCGAAAATATGACCCTGATGAGGGCAAATCCCGGACCTATCCCAGACCTAACTTGCGTTATCCTCTAAAATATTGATCGAAACCAGGTTTAATTTACTGTTTCAGTGTGGCACCACATTACTACGTGATCCAATCCAGAAAAAGCCCAGGATCTGCTTAACAAGTTTGTGGAGAATGCGAAAGTATGTGTCTGATGAGGGCAAATCCCAGGCCCAACCTAGACATAACATGCGTTATCCTCTAAAATATTGATCGAAACCAGGTTTACTGGACTGTTTCAGTGTGGTACCACATTACTACGTGATCCAAACCAGAAAAAGCCCAGGATCTGGCCATCAAGTATGAGAATTATGCGAAATTATGACCCTGATGAGGGCAAATCCTAGACCTAACCCAGACCTAACATGCGTTATCCTCTAAAATATTTATCAAGACCAGATTTAATTGAATGTTTCAGTGTGGTACCGCATTACTACGTGATCCAAACCAGAAAAAACCCAGGTTCCGTTCAACATGTATGTGGAGAATGCGAAAGTATGTGTCTGATGAGGGCAAATCCCAGGCCCAACCTAGACATAACATGCGTTATCCTCTAAAATATTGATCGAAACCAGGTTTAATTGACTCTTTCAGTGTGGTACCACATTACTATGTGATCCAAACCAGAAATAGCCAGGGATCTGTTCAACAAGTATGTGAAAAATGCGAATATATGACCCTGATGAGGGCAAATACCAGTCCTATCCCAGACCTAACATGCGTCATCCTCAAATATATTGACCGAAACCAGGTTTAATTGAACGCTTCAGTGCGGTACCGCATTACTACGTGATCCAAACCAGAAAAAACCCAGGATCCGTTCAACAAGTATGTGGAGAATGCGAAAGGATGTGTCTGATGAGGGCAAATCCCCGGCCTAAACTAGACATAACATGCGTTATCCTCTAAAATAGTGATCGAAACCAGGTTTAATGGACTGTTTCAGTGTGGTACCACATTACTACCTGATCCAAACCAGAAAAATTCCCAGGATCTGCTAAACAGGTATGTGGAGAATGCGAAAGTATGTGTCTGACGAGGGTAAATCCGAGGCCCAACCTAGACATAACATGCGTTATCCTCTAAAATATTGATCGAAACCAGGTTTAATTGACTGTTTCAGTGTGGTACCATATTACTACGTGATCCAAACCAGAAATAGCCAGGGATCTGTTCAACAAGTATGTGAAAAATGCGAAAATATGACCCTGATGAGCGCAAATCCCGGAGCTATCCCAGACCTAACTTTTTTTTTTTTTTTTTTTTTTTTTTTTTTTTTTTGTCGTGGGGAAAATCTTCGAAAGACTCCCTCCCACCTCCTTGGGGAGAGGTGGGAGGGGTGTGTGGGATTCCCCGCGCCCGTACAACGACAGGCGCGGGACCTACCCACTAAAAACCCCACGGTGACCCTTCGGCACGCTTTGGGAGGATACCGGGAATCGCTCGAAGCATTCTTCCGGTATCCTCCCCGTGCCCGCGCTTTCGCGCCCATCCCCCGGGGGGACAATCGGTCCCCCCAGTAGACACACTGCCTCATAGCGGCGTGACGGGGCCACTCCATCCCGCCGCTATCCGTCCCGGGGCCGCGTTTAGTGGCGGCTGCGAGCCCCAACTCGCAACCGCCCGCGACCCCGTTTCCACCCCTCGGCGGCCGGGCGTTCATGGCCGCACCAGACCGCCGAGGGTGCTTCCCCTTGCGTCGGACCGGTAGGGGGAGGCACTCCTACCCCCAACCGGTCCGACCCGGCGCCGCCTGGCGGGAGGAGGGTCCCCTCAGGACCCCCCTCCCAGCCTAGGTCATCCGCCACGCCGAGGCGGCCGCCCGCGACGCCTCGCGACCGGGCGACGACCTCGGGCCACCGCACGAGCGCGAGCTTCAGCGCGCCGCTGAAGCTCGCGCTCCCTCCCCGCGGCCTCCTTCTGCAACATTACGTTCTCGCAGAAGGAGGCCACGGCCCTCCACTTCTCCTCGCTGCCGAGCATGGCGCGCACCACGCCCGGCAGCGAGACATCCCGCCCGATGACGCCGACCAGGACACGGCGCTCCCCCTCCCATCCCAGACCTAACTTGCGTTATCCTCTAAAATATTGATCGAAACCAGGTTTAATGGACTGTTCCAGTGTGGTACCACATTACTACGTGATCCAGTCCAGAAAAAGCCCAGGATCTGGCCATCAAGTATGAGAAATATGCGAAAGTATGAGCCTGCTGAGGGCAAATCCCAGGCCCAACCTAGACATAACATGCGTTATCCTCTAAAATATTGATCGAAACCAGGTTTAATTGACTCTTTCAGTGTGGTACCACATTACTACGTGATCGAAACCAGAAATAGCCTGGGATCTGTTCAACAAGTATGTGAAAAATGCGAAAATATGACCCTGATGAGGGCAAATCCCGGATCTATCCCAGACCTAACTTGCGTTATCCTCTAAAATATTGATCGAAACCAGGTTTAATTTCCTGTTTCAGTGTGGTACCACATTACTACGCGATCCAAACCAGAAAAAACCCAGGATCTGTTCAAGAAGTATGTGAAGAATGCGAAAGTATGTGTCTGATGAGGGCAAATCCCAGGCCCAACCTAGACCTAACTTGCGATATCCTCTAAAATATTTATCAAGACCAGATTTAATTGTATGTTTCAGTATGGTACCACATTTCTACGCGATCCAAAACAGAAAAAACCCAGGATCTGTTCAACAAGTATGTGAAGAATGCGAAAGTATGTGTCTGATGAGGGCAAATCCCAGGCCCAACCTAGACCTAACTTGCGATATCCTCTAAAATATTGATCGAAACCAGGTTTAAAAGACTGTTTCAGTGTGGTACCACATTACTACATGATCCAAACCAGAAGAAACCCCTGGGTCTCGTCAACAAGTATATGGAGAATGCGAAAGTATGAGCCTGACGAGGGCAAATCCCAGACCTATCCCAGACATAACTTGCGTTATCCTCTAAAATATTGATCGAAACCAGGTTTAATTTACTGTTTCAGTGTGGTACCACATTACTACGCGATCCAAACCAGAAAAAACCCAGGATCTGTTCAACAAGTATGTGAAGAATGCGAAAGTATGTGTCTGATGAGGGCAAATCCCAGGCCCAACCTAGACCTAACTTGCGATATCCTCTAAAATATTGATCGAAACCAGGTTTAAAAGACTGTTTCAGTGTGGTACCACATTACTACGTGATCCAATCCAGAAAAAGCCCAGGATCTGGCCATCAAGTTTGAGAAGTATGCGAAAGTATGAGCCTGCTGAGGACAAATCCTAGACCAAACCCAGACCTAACATGCGTTATCCTCTAAAATATTTATCAAGACCAGATTTAATTGTATGTTTCAGTGTGGTACCACATTTCTACGCGATCCAAACCAGAAAAAACCCAGGATCTCGTCAACAAGTATGTGGAGAATGCGGAAGTATGAGCCTGACGAGGGCAAATACCGAACCTATCCCAGACATAACTTGCGTTATCCTCTAAAATATTGATCGAAACCAGGTTTAATTGACTGTTTCAGTGTGGTACCACATTACTACGTGATCCAAACCAGAAATAGCCAGGGATGTGTTCAACAAGTATGTGAAAAATTCGAAAATATTACCCTGATGAGGACAAATCCTAGACCTAACCCAGACCTAACATGCGTTATCCTCTAAAATATTTATCAAGACCAGATTTAATTGTATGTTTCAGTGTGGTACCACATTTCTACGCGATCCAAACCAGAAAAAACCCAGGATCTGTTCAACAAGTATGTGAAGAATGCGAAAGTATGTGTCTGATGAGGGAAAATCCAAGGCCTAACCTAGACCTAACTTGCGTTATCCTCTAAAATATTGATCGAAACCAGGTTTAATGGACTGTTTCAGTGTGGTACCACATTACTACGTGATCCAAACCAGAAAAAACCCAGGATCTCGTCAACAAGTATGTGGAGAATGCGAAAGTATGTGTCTGATGAGGGAAAATCCCAACCCTAACAAAGACCTAACATGCGTTATCCTCAAAAATATTGATCGAAACCAGGTTTAATGGACTGTTTCATTGTGGTACCACATTACTACGTGATCCAAACCAGAAAAAACCCAGAATCTGTTTAACAAGTATGTGGAGAATGCGAAAGTATGTGTCTGATGACGGCAAATCCCAAGCCCAACCTAGACATAACATGTGTTATCCTCTAAAATATTGATCGAAACCAGGTTTAATTGACTGTTTCAGTGTGGTACCACATTACTACGTAATCCAAACCAGAAATAGCCAGGGATCTGTTCAACAAGTATGTGAAAAATGCGAAAATATGACCCTGATGAGGGCAAATCCCGGACCTATCCCAGACCTAACTTGCGTTATCCTCTAAAATATTGATCGAAACCAGGTTTAATTTACTGTTTCAGTGTGGCACCACATTACTACGTGATCCAATCCAGAAAAAGCCCAGGATCTGCTTAACAAGTTTGTGGAGAATGGGAAAGTATGTGTCTGATGAGGGCAAATCCCAGGCCCAACCTAGACATAACATGCGTTATCCTCTAAAATATTGATCGAAACCAGGTTTAATGGACTGTTTCAGTGTGGTACCACATTACTACGTGATCCAAACCAGAAAAAGCCCAGGATCTGGCCATCAAGTATGAGAATTATGCGAAATTATGACCCTGATGAGGGCAAATCCTAGACCTAACCCAGACCTAACATGCGTTATCCTCTAAAATATTTATCAAGACCAGATTTAATTGAATGTTTCAGTGTGGTACCGCATTACTACGTGATCCAAACCAGAAAAAACCCAGGTTCCGTTCAACATGTATGTGGAGAATGCGAAAGTATGTGTCTGATGAGGGCAAATCCCAGGCCCAACCTAGACATAACATGCGTTATCCTCTAAAATATTGATCGAAACCAGGTTTAATTGACTCTTTCAGTGTGGTACCACATTACTATGTGATCCAAACCAGAAATAGCCAGGGATCTGTTCAACAAGTATGTGAAAAATGCGAATATATGACCCTGATGAGGGCAAATACCAGTCCTATCCCAGACCTAACATGCGTCATCCTCAAATATACTGACCGAAACCAGGTTTAATTGAACGCTTCAGTGCGGTACCGCATTACTACGTGATCCAAACCAGAAAAAACCAAGGATCCGTTCAACAAGTATGTGGAGAATGCGAAAGGATGTGTCTGATGAGGGCAAATCCCCGGCCTAAACTAGACATAACATGCGTTATCCTCTAAAATAGTGATCGAAACCAGGTTTAATGGACTGTTTCAGTGTGGTACCACATTACTACCTGATCCAAACCAGAAAAATTCCCAGGATCTGCTAAACAGGTATGTGGAGAATGCGAAAGTATGTGTCTGACGAGGGTAAATCCCAGGCCCAACCTAGACATAACATGCGTTATCCTCTAAAATATTGATCGAAACCAGGTTTAATTGACTGTTTCAGTGTGGTACCATATTACTACGTGATCCAAACCAGAAATAGCCAGGGATCTGTTCAACAAGTATGTGAAAAGTGCGAAAATATGACCCTGATGAGGGCAAATCCCAGTCCTATCCCAGACCTAACTTGCGTTGTCCTCTAAAATATTGATGGAAACCAGGTTTAATTGAATGTTTCAGTGTGGTACCACATTACTACGTGATCCAAACCAGAAAAAACCCAGGATCTGTTTAACAAGTATGTGGAGAATGCGAAAGTATGTGTCTGATGAGGGAAAATCCCAGGACCAACCTAGACATAACATGCGTTATCCTATAAAATATTGATCGAAACCAGGTTTAATGGACTGTTTCTGTGTGATACCACATTACTACGTGATCCAAACCAGAAAAAACCCAGGATCTCGTCAACAAGTATGTGGAGAATGCGAAAGTATGAGCCTGACGAGGGCAAATCCTAGACCTATCCCAGACATAACTTGCGTTATCCTCTAAAATATTGATCGAAACCAGGTTTAATTTACTATTTCAGTGTGGTACCGCATTACTACGTGATCCAAACCAGAAAAAACCCAGGATCCGTTCAACAAGTATGTGGAGAATGCGAAAGTATGTGTCTGATGAGGGAAAATCCCAGGCCTAACCAAGACCTAACATGCGTTATCCTCAAAAATATTGATCGAAACCTGGTTTAATCGACTGTTTCAGTGTGGTACCACATTACCACCTGATCCAAAACAGAAAAATACCCTGGATCTGTTTAACAGGTATGTGTAGAACGCGAAAATATGTGTCTGATGAGGGCAAATCCCAAGCCCAACCTAGACATAACATGCGTTATCCTCTAAAATATTGATCGAAACCAGGTTTAATTGACTGTTTCAGTGTGGTACCACATTACTACGTAATCCAAACCAGAAATAGCCAGGGATCTGTTCAACAAGTATGTGAAAAATGCGAAAATATTACCCTGATGAGGTCAAATCCCGGACCTATCCCAGACATAACATGCGTTATCCCCTAAAATATTGATCGAAACCAGGTTTAATTGACTGTTTCTGTGTGGTACCACATTACTACGTGATCCAAACCAGAAATAGCCAGGGATCTGTTCAACAAGTATGAGAAATATGCGAAAGTACGAGCCTGATGAGAGCAATTCCCAGACCTAACCTAGACATAACATGAGTTATTCTCTAAAATATTCATCGAAACCAGGTTTAATGGACCTTTTCGGTGTGGTACCACATTACTACATGATCCAAACCAGAGAAAACCCAGGACCCGTTCAACAAGTATGTGAAGAATGCGAAAGTATGTGTCTGAGGGAAAATCCCAGGCCTAACCTAGACCTAACTTGCGTTATCCTCTAAAATATTGATCGAAACCAGGTTTAATGGACTGTTCCAGTGTGGTAGCACATTTCTACGTGATGCAATCCAGAGAAAGCCCAGGATCGGCCCATCAAGTATGAGAAATAAGCGAAGGTATGAGCCTGCTGAGGGCAAATCCCAGACCTAACCCAGACCTAACATGCCTTATCCTCTGAAATATTGATCGAAACCAGGTTTAATGGACTGTTTTAGAGTGGTACCACATTATTACGTGATCCAAACCAGAAAAATACCCAGGATCTGTTTAACAGGTATGTGTAGAACGCGAAAATATGTGTCTGATGACGGCAAATCCCCGGCCTAAACTAGACATAACATGCGTTAACCTCTAAAATATTCATCGAAACCAGGTTTAATGGACTGTTTCAGGGTGGTACCACATTACTACGTGATCCAAACCAGAAAAAACCCAGGGTCTCGTCAACAAGTATGTGGAGAATGCGAAAGTATGAGCCTGACGAGGGCAAATCCCAGACCTATCCGAGACATAACATGCGTTATCCTCTAAAATATTGATCGAAACCAGGTTTAATGGACTGTTTCAGTGTGGTACCACATTATTACGTGATCCAAATCAGAAAAAACCCAGGATCTGTTCATCAAGTATGTGAAGATTGCGAAAGTATGTGTCTGATGAGGGAAAATCCCAGGCCTAACCTAGACCTAACTTTTTTTTTTTTTTTTTTTTTTTTTGTCGTGGGGAAAATCTTCGAAAGACTCCCTCCCACCTCCTTGGGGAGAGGTGGGAGGGGTGTGTGGGATTCCCCGCGCCCGTACAACGACAGGCGCGGGACCTACCCACTAAAAACCCCACGGTGACCCTTCGGCACGCTTTGGGAGGATACCGGGAATCGCTCGAAGCATTCTTCCGGTATCCTCCCCGTGCCCGCGCTTTCGCGCCCATCCCCCGGGGGGACAATCGGTCCCCCCAGTAGACACACTGCCTCATAGCGGGGGGGCGGGGCCACTCCATCCCGCCGCTATCCGTCCCGGGGCCGCGCTTAGTGGCGGCTGCGAGCCCCAACTCGCAACCGCCCGCGACCCCGTTTCCACCCCTCGGCGGCCGGGCGTTCATGGCCGCACCAGACCGCCGAGGGTGCCTCCCCTTGCGTCGGACCGGTAGGGGGAGGCACTCCTACCCCCAACCGGTCCGACCCGGCGCCGCCTGGCGGGAGGAGGGTCCCCTCAGGACCCCCCTCCCAGCCTAGGTCATCCGCCACGCCGAGGCGGCCGCCCGCGACGCCTCGCGACCGGGCGACGACCTCGGACCACCGCACGAGCGCGCGCTTCTGCACGCCGCTGAAGCTCGCGCTCCCTCCCCGCGGCCTCCTTCTGCAACATTACGTTCTCGCAGAATGAGGCCACGGCCCTCCACTTCTCCTCGCTGCCGAGCATGGCGCGCACCACGCCCGGCAGCGAGACATCCCGCCCGACGACGCCGACCAGGACACGGCGCTCCCCCTCCCACGCGGGGCATACCTCCAGGGTATGATCCGCCGTGTCCTGCTCAGCGTCGCAGTGGCAGCAACGCGCCGTCGGCTCCTTCCCTATCCGGCACAGGTATCTTCCGAAGCTGCCATGCCCGGAAAATACCTGTGCCATCCGGTAGGTGAGGCTGCCATGGCCTCTGTCCAGCCACTCCTTCAGGAGTGGCCGAACCGCCCCGACAGTCCGGTGCCCCGCGGTTGGCAGAGCCAGCCGCTCCTGCCACGCGAGCAACACGGACTGCCGGGCCTGGCGCTTCAAATCGCCCCAAGCAGGTTCCTGCCCGCCCGGGACCGCCCCCACCCCCGCGCGACGGTCGACGCGGTGCCGGTACATCACCGCGTGCGACCGCGCGAGCAGGTCCATGGGCGGCATCCCCGCTAGAACCGTCGCCGCCTCATGTGACATGGTACGATACCCGCGGACGACCCTGAGCGCCATGCGCCTCTGCACCCGACGCAGCATAGTCATGCCGCGCCGGGAGGCAGCCAGGTCGTCCGCCCAGACGGGGGCCCCGTATAGGGCCACCGACTGGACCATTGCCACATAGAGGCGACGAACTCGGCCCGCCGGGCCCCCCAGGTTGGGCAGGATCCGGCCCAGAGCCGCAACCATCCTTTCCAACCGGGGGACCAGGCAGCGGAAATGCTCCTCGAAACGCCAGTGGCTATCGAGGATCAGCCCTAGATACCTGATCTGGGGCTTCACCTCGATGTCAGCCCCACCCACCCGGATCAGAGGGGGTGGCGGATCCTGCCGAGGTGAATGAAACGCAATCACCTCGGTCTTATGGACCGCCACCGTCATCCCCATCCCCCTGATCCGGTCGACGACGCGTTGCGACCCCTCCTCCGCGCGACGCATGGCCCTCCCCCAGTGCGCCCCGACGGCCAGCACCAATGTGTCATCCGCATAACACACCGTGCTGACGCCGTCGGGGAGGCCGGCCCGCAACACCGAGTCGTACGCGATGTTCCACAGGAGTGGCCCGAGGACCGACCCCTGCGGAACACCGCAGTACACCTCCCTCCGCATATCACCATCCCGACCCGGATACTCGATCCACCTGCCGCGGAGATAATCCCCGACGACCGCCCTGAGACAAGGGGGGACCCGATGATATTCGAGTCCCCTCCTTATCTCTTCCCAGGGGAGGGTGTTAAAGGCATTGGCAATATCCAAGGATATTGCCAATGCCACCCCTCCCCGGGAGACGGCCGCCCCCGAGAGGGCCCTCACACGACCTATCGCGTCGATAGTCGATCGGCCCCCCCGGAAACCGAACTGGCAGTCGGCCAGACCGGGATCACCCCGCGACAGGTGCTCGACGAGGCGGGCAGCAATCACACGCTCGAAGAGCTTGCCCACCTCGTCGAGGAGACAAATGGGCCGGTATGCGGAGGGAGACTCCGCGGGCCGACCCTCCTTCCGGAGGAGGACCATCCTCGCCACCTTCCAACTGGGGGGGAATCGCCCGTCCCTCAGGCAGCGGTCGAACAACCGCCTGAGGTCGGCCCCAAGGACGCCCTGGGTCAAGACCCAAACCCGGCCGGGCACACCATCCGGACCCGGGGCCGTGTTACGAACCCCGAGCCGTCTGATGGCCGCTGCCAGCTCCTCCTGCGTGACCCCCAGTTCGGCCGTCCACTCCACTGGGACAGCCGCCGCCGCCGGAGGACGCGGTCCCCTCTCCCCAATTGGGAAGAGTGTATTGACCACGTCCTCCAGCAGCCGGGGGTCAAGACCCTCGGTGACGGGGGGCGCCCACGGGCGGAGCTTATTCAGCACCACCTTATATGGGCGCCCCCATGGATCGTCATCAAGGGTCTGGAGGATCTCCTTCCATGCCCGGGTCTTGGCCCGTTTGATGGCGACCTGCAGAGCAACCCGCGCCACGCGGTATGCTCCATACAGGCCATCAGCTGCCCTCGCTCGCGCCACGCCGTCGCCTGTACGTTGACGACGGCGCGCGCGGGTGTACTGGCGTCGGGCGCGGACAGTCGCGACTCGCAACTCCGCGATCGCGTCCGACCACCAGTACACCGCCCGGCGAGGAGAAGCCCGCCCGACCCGAGGCATCGCCGCGTCGCAAATACCCGCGACCAATGCTCCGAGCCGGGCGACCTCCTCCTCTATGCTCGGCAACTCGGCCGCTCCCTGCGGCCAAGTTGCAGCGAGGGCAGCTGCCATCAGGGCGTCCTTGTCCAGGCGCCGAAGCGCCCAGCGGCGTGGTGGGGTGCCACGCAGGCGGCCGTGTCGGGATGCACTCGCGGCAGCAGAGACCTCCATCCGGATGTACCGGTGATCGGAGAGTGTCTCTGCCCCCGCGACCACGTGCCAACCCGACACCATGCGCACGGCGTTGGGGGTCGCGAATCCAACATCCACGATGGACCCCCCATATCGCCGCACGCATGTGTGCTCCGACCCCCGGTTCAATACCCGGAGGTCGAGCCCCGCCGCCCAATCGCCCAGGATCCCGCCGCGAACGGAGGTCCTGGGGGATCCCCAAGCCGCCGACTTGGCATTAAAATCCCCCAGGACCAGCACCGGCCGGGCCGCGCAGCGCTGCACGCATGCCGCGACCTCGGCCAAGTACAGCTCGAACGCAGCGTGACCGCTACGGGGCGAAATGTAGCACCCCACCACAGCGACTCCCCCCCAGTCCACGGCGACGAATCCCCGACCGCGCTCCAACAAGGAGAACGGTGGGGACCCGTCGCCCCCTCCCCATACCGTCGCCACCAAGCCGTCCGCGTCGCCCACCCAATGAGGGTGATCAGGGACGCGGTACGGCTCGGCGGCGACCGCCAGGCCAACCCCCCACTCCGCGAGGACTTGGGACATCAAGTCCTGTGCCGCGCGGCAGTGGTTGAGGTTGGCCTGGAGGAGGAGGCGGGGCGGCATTAATTAATGGCCGCGCCAGCCTCCTCCCGGCCGTCCGTCCCCGTAGCACCGTCCACCTCCATGGAGGACGATGCCACCGCCCTCGGCACCGGAGCCGGTGCAGCCCGCCTCTTTCTCTCCTTCCGGGAGGGCGGGGAGCACTTCTTGCTCCCCACCCTGTGATCGGCTGGCCTCCCCATGTCCGCACACAACGGGCAGTGGGGGGCCGCCGAGCACTGGCTCGCACGGTGCTCTTTGGCACCGCAGCGGTAACACTGACCGCTGCGGTCCACCGGCGAGGTGCACCACTGCCTCACGTGCCCCAATTCGAGGCAGCGGTGACACTGGAGCGGGCGCGGCGCGAGGATTTCCACTCGCGCCGAAACCCACCCCACCAACACCCTCCCGGATTCCGCCACCTTACGGGCGGCGGAGAGGGGGCACCGGGCCCACACCGACCCGAGGCCGGAGGGCGACCTGCGGATCTCTCCGACCCGCAGGTCCTCCACAGGACAGTCCCCCGCCCTCGCAAGGGCACGGGACACGTCCTGTGCGCTGACCGAGTCGTCCAGCCCACAAACGCGCATCTCCGTGCGCTTCGTGGGCCGGGCGACCCGGACACCTCGCTCGCCCAGCTGCTCCCGGAGCCTCTGAGCGAGACGATCCGCCTTCGCGCCGCCTTCTGCACCGGGGATCTCCAGCAAGAGACCCCCGGTCACGGCCCTCTTCGCCCTCACGGAGGCGATGCCCAGCTCTTCCAAGGAGATATTCTCCCTGGCGAGCCGCATCGCCTCCGCGAGGGTCAGGTCGCCCCCCTGCGCAACGGTCAGCGTCACCGCTGCCGTTTTTGGGGGACGACCTGGTCGTGCCTTCCCGACCTTCGCGGCCTTTACCTTGGCCGCCGGCGGCGGAGGCGGAGGCTGCGGTTGCGAGGCCTTCCTCGCCGCCCGCTTCGCCTTCCGCCCCACCACCTCACTCCACGCCACCCCCCCTTGGGAGGGTGCTGTGGAGGACGCGACCACCGCGACCACGGGTACACCACCCCCCTTGGGGGTCGCGACCCGGGGCCCTGGTGCCGCAACGCTGGGCGGAGCCTTCACTCCGCCCTTCTTTGCCTTCCCCGACTGTACCGGAACAGGTCGGGGAGGCACCGCCTTCCTGCTGACCGCTCTTCCGGCGAGGAGCTCCTCCCGGAAGGCGGCCAGCTTGCCATCAATCATGTCCCCAATCCTCCTCAGAAGATCGTCTTCTGAGGAGGACGGGGACTTCTTCACGGGCGGAGTGCGGGTGGAGGGGCCCGCGGTGCCCCGCACCACTGCCGCCGCACTCCGCTTATTTACCTCCGCCGAGGGACGCGGCGGTGGAGGAGGAGGGAGGATGGGAGGGAGGGCCGCGCTGTTCCACAGTGCCTCTGCCCTCCTCCTCCCCTGTCGCTCCTCCTCCAACAGGAGCTGCAGACGGGCGTTCCGCCCTCTGAGCTCCCGCGCCGCCTCCCTCATTTCCTCCGCCGCGGCCTTCAGGGCCTCCGCGCCACCGCTTTTCTGCCCCTTAAAGGCGCAGGCAGCGGCGACTTTCTCCACCCGCCTCAGGGACGAGGAGATCCTCTCCGATATCTCCTCGGTCACCTCGTCCCTGAGGCAACTCAGCCTCACCGACGGGCTCATCGCCCCGCCCACCTCGACGACGGCCTGCCCCGTCCTCTTCCTCTTAGAGCCTATGTGGCTCGTGCTGGAGGAGAAGGACGAGACCGACGCAGTCTCGTCGTCCTCCTCCACCTTCCACGAAGCCGGGCCAGGCGCTGGAGGCGGCGCGAGCGCCGTCACTCCAGTCCCAACACCGCCTTCGTCCTCCCCCTCTGACTTACCCCGTCCCATCCCCGTTTTAATATTGAACTCCATAATATTCCCACGAGCAGGTCGGAAGAAAAGGTCCGCCCGGGCAGAGCCGCCTTACCCGGGTAAGCCAACCTAGACCTAACTTGCGATATGCTCTAAAATATTGATCGAAACCAGGTTTAAAGGACTGTTTCAGTGTGGTACCACATTACTACGTGATCCAATCCAGAAAAAGCCCAGGATCTGGCCAACAAGTATGAGAAGTATGCGAAAGTATGAGCCTGCTGAGGACAAATCCTAGACCTAACCCAGACCTAACACGCGTTATCCTCTAAAATATTTATCAAGACCAGATTTAATTGAATGTTTCAGTGTGGTACCACATTACTACGCGATCCAAACCAGAAAAAACCCAGGATCTGTTCAACAAGTATGTGAAGAATGCGAAAGTATGTGTCTGATGAGGGAAAATCCCAGGCCTAACCTAGACCTAACTTGCGTTATCCTCTAAAATATTGATCGAAACCAGGTTTAATGGACTGTTTCAGTGTGGTACCACATTACTACGTGATCCAAACCAGAAAAAACCCAGGATCTCGTCAACAAGTATGTGGAGAATGCGAAAGTATGTGTCTGATGAGGGAAAATCCCAACCCTAACAAAGACCTAACATGCGTTATCCTCAAAAATATTGATCGAAACCAGGTTTAATGGACTGTTTCATTGTGGTACCACATTACTACGTGATCCAAACCAGAAAAAACCCAGAATCTGTTTAACAAGTATGTGGAGAATGCGAAAGTATGTGTCTGATGACGGCAAATCCCAAGCCCAACCTAGACATAACATGTGTTATCCTCTAAAATATTGATCGAAACCAGGTTTAATTGACTGTTTCAGTGTGGTACCACATTACTACGTAATCCAAACCAGAAATAGCCAGGGATCTGTTCAACAAGTATGTGAAAAATGCGAAAATATGACCCTGATGAGGGCAAATCCCGGACCTATCCCAGACCTAACTTGCGTTATCCTCTAAAATATTGATCGAAACCAGGTTTAATTTACTGTTTCAGTGTGGCACCACATTACTACGTGATCCAATCCAGAAAAAGCCCAGGATCTGCTTAACAAGTTTGTGGAGAATGGGAAAGTATGTGTCTGATGAGGGCAAATCCCAGGCCCAACCTAGACATAACATGCGTTATCCTCTAAAATATTGATCGAAACCAGGTTTAATGGCCTGTTTCAGTGTGGTACCACATTACTACGTGATCCAAACCAGAAAAAGCCCAGGATCTGGCCATCAAGTATGAGAATTATGCGAAATTATGACCCTGATGAGGGCAAATCCTAGACCTAACCCAGACCTAACATGCGTTATCCTCTAAAATATTTATCAAGACCAGATTTAATTGAATGTTTCAGTGTGGTACCGCATTACTACGTGATCCAAACCAGAAAAAACCCAGGTTCCGTTCAACATGTATGTGGAGAATGCGAAAGTATGTGTCTGATGAGGGCAAATCCCAGGCCCAACCTAGACATAACATGCGTTATCCTCTAAAATATTGATCGAAACCAGGTTTAATTGACTCTTTCAGTGTGGTACCACATTACTATGTGATCCAAACCAGAAATAGCCAGGGATCTGTTCAACAAGTATGTGAAAAATGCGAATATATGACCCTGATGAGGGCAAATACCAGTCCTATCCCAGACCTAACATGCGTCATCCTCAAATATACTGACCGAAACCAGGTTTAATTGAACGCTTCAGTGCGGTACCGCATTACTACGTGATCCAAACCAGAAAAAACCAAGGATCCGTTCAACAAGTATGTGGAGAATGCGAAAGGATGTGTCTGATGAGGGCAAATCCCCGGCCTAAACTAGACATAACATGCGTTATCCTCTAAAATAGTGATCGAAACCAGGTTTAATGGACTGTTTCAGTGTGGTACCACATTACTACCTGATCCAAACCAGAAAAATTCCCAGGATCTGCTAAACAGGTATGTGGAGAATGCGAAAGTCTGAGCCTGACGAGGGCAAATCCCAGACCTATCCCAGACATAACTTGCGTTATCCTCTAAAATATTGATCGAAACCAGGTTTAATTTACTATTTCAGTGTGGTACCGCATTACTACGTGATCCAAACCAGAAAAAACCCAGGATCCGTTCAACAAGTATGTGGAGAATGCGAAAGTATGTGTCTGATGAGGGAAAATCCCAGGCCTAACCAAGACCTAACATGCGTTATCCTCAAAAATATTGATCGAAACCTGGTTTAATCGACTGTTTCAGTGTGGTACCACATTACCACCTGATCCAAAACAGAAAAATATCCTGGATCTGTTTAACAGGTATGTGTAGAACGCGAAAATATGTGTCTGATGAGGGCAAATCCCAAGCCCAACCTAGACATAACATGCGTTATCGTCTAAAATATTGATCGAAACCAGGTTTAATTGACTGTTTCAGTGTGGTACCACATTACTACGTAATCCAAACCAGAAATAGCCAGGGATCTGTTCAACAAGTATGTGAAAAATGCGAAAATATTACCCTGATGAGGTCAAATCCCGGACCTATCCCAGACATAACATGCGTTATCCCCTAAAATATTGATCGAAACCAGGTTTAATTGACTGTTTCTGTGTGGTACCACATTACTACGTGATCCAAACCAGAAATAGCCAGGGATCTGTTCAACAAGTATGAGAAATATGCGAAAGTACGAGCCTGATGAGAGCAATTCCCAGACCTAACCCAGACCTAACATGCCTTATCCTCTGAAATATTGATCGAAACCAGGTTTAATGGACTGTTTTAGAGTGGTACCACATTATTACGTGATCCAAACCAGAAAAATACCCAGGATCTGTTTAACAGGTATGTGTAGAACGCGAAAATATGTGTCTGATGACGGCAAATCCCCGGCCTAAACTAGACATAACATGCGCTATCCTCTAAAATATTGTTCGAAACCAGGTTTAATGGACTGTTTCAGGGTGGTACCACATTACTACGTGATCCAAACCAGAAAAAACCCAGGATCTGGCCAACAAGTATGAGAAGTATGCGAAAGTATGAGCCTGCTGAGGACAAATCCTAGACCTAACCCAGACCTAACACGCGTTATCCTCTAAAATATTTATCAAGACCAGATTTAATTGAATGTTTCAGTGTGGTACCACATTACTACGCGATCCAAACCAGAAAAAACCCAGGATCTGTTCAACAAGTATGTGAAGAATGCGAAAGTATGTGTCTGATGAGGGCAAATCCCAGGCCCAACCTAGACATAGCATGCGTTATCCTCTAAAATATTGATCGAAACCAGGTTTAATTGACTGTTTCAGTGTGGTACCACATTACTACGTGATCCAAACCAGAAATAGCCAGGGATCTGTTCAACAAGTATGTGAAAAATGCGAAAAAATTACCCTGATGAGGGCAAATCCCGGACCTAACCCAGACCTAACACGCGTTATCCTCTAAAATATTTATCAAGACCAGATTTAATTGAATGTTTCAGTGTGGTACCACATTACTACGCGATCCAAACCAGAAAAAACCCAGGATCTCATCAACAAGTATGTGGAGAATGCGAATGTATGAGCCTGACGAGGGCAAATCCCAGACCTATCCCAGACATAACATGCGTTATCCTCTAAAATATTGATCGAAACCAGGTTTAACGGACTGTTTCAGTGTGGTACCACATTACTACGTGATCCAAACCAGAAAAAACCCAGGATCTGTTCAACAAGTATGTGAAGAATGCGAAAGTATGTGTCTGAGGGAAAATCCCAGGCCTAACCTAGACCTAACTTGCGATATCCTCTAAAATATTGATCGAAACCAGGTTTAATGGACTGCTTCAGTGTGGTACCACATTACTGCGTGATCCCAACCAGAAAAAACCCAGGATCTGTTCAACAAGTATGTGAAGAATGCGAAAGTATGTGTCTGATGAGGGAAAATCCCAGGCCTAACCTAGACCTAACTTGCGATATCCTCTAAAATATTGATCGAAACCAGGTTTAAAGGACTGTTTCAGTGTGGTGCCACATTACTACGTGATCCAATCCAGAAAAAGCCCACGATGTGGCCATCAAGTATGAGAAGTATGCGAAAGTATGAGCCTGCTGAGGACAAATGCTAGACCTAACCCAGACCTAACATGCGTTATTCTCTAAAATATTTATCAAGACCAGATTTAATTGAATGTTTCAGTGTGGTACCACATTACTACGGGATCCAAACCAGAAAAAACCCAGGATCTCGTCAACAAGGATGTGGAGAATGCGAAAGTATGAGCCTGTCGAGGGCAAGTCCCAGACCTATCCCAGACATAACATGCGTTATCCTCTAAAATATTGATCGAAACCAGGTTTAATTGACTGTTTCAGTGTGGTACCACATTACTACGTCATCCAAACCAGAAATAGCCAGGGATCTGTTCAACAAGTATGAGAAATATGCGAAAGTACGAGCCTGATGAGAGCAAATCCCAGACCTAACCTAGACCTAACATGAGTTATTCTCTAATATATTCATCGAAACCAGGTTTAGTGGACTTTTTCGGTGTGGTACCACATTACTACGTGATCCAAACCAGAAAAAACCCACGATCTGGCCATCAAGTATGAGAAGTATGCGAAAGTATGAGCCTGCTGAGGAGAAATCCTAGACCTAACCCAGACCAAACATGCGTTATCCTCTAAAATATTTATCAAGACCAGATTTAATTGAATGTTTCAGTGTGGTACCACATTACTGCGTGATCCAAACCAGAAAAAACCCAGGATCTGTTCAACAGGTATGTGAAGAATGCGAAAGTATGTGTCTGATGAGGGAAAATCCAAGGCCTAACCTAGACCTAACTTGCGATATCCTCTAAAATATTGATCGAAACCAGGTTTAAAGGACTGTTTCAGTGTGGTGCCACATTACTACGTGATCCAAACCGGAAAAAACCCAGGATCTCGTCAACAAGTATGTGGAGAATGCGAAAGTATGAGCCTGACGAGGGCAAATCCCAGACCTATCCCAGACATAACATGCGTTATCGTCTAAAATATTGATCGAAACCAGGTTTAATGGACTGTTTCAGAGTGGTACCACATTATTACGTGATCCAAACCAGAAATAGCCAGGGATCTGTTCCGCAAGTATGTGAAAAATGCGAATATATGACCCTGATGAGGGCAAATACCAGTCCTATCCCAGACCCAACATGCGTCATCCTCAAATATATTGACCGAAACCAGGTTTAATCGACTGTTTCGGTGTGGTACCACATTACTACCTGATCCAAACCAGAAAAATACCCAGGATCTGTTTAACAGGTATGTGTAGAACGCGAAAATATGTGTCTGATGACGGCAAATCCCCGGCGTAAACTAGACATAACATGCGTTATCCTTTAAAATATTGATCGAAACCAGGTTTAATGGACTGTTTCATTGTGGTACCACATTACTACGTGATCCAATCCAGTAAAAGCCCAGGATCTGGCCATCAAGTATGAGAAGTATGCGAAAGTATGAACCTGCTGAGGGCAAATCCTAGACCTAACCCAGACCTAACATGCGTTATCCTCTAAAATATTTATCAAGACCAGATTTAATTGAATGTTTCAGTGTGGTACCACATTACTGCGTGATCCAAACCAGAAAAAACCCAGGATCTGTTCAACAAGTATGTGAAGAATGCGAATGTATGTGTCTGATGAGGGAAAATCCCAGGCCTAACCTAGACCTAACTTGCGATATCCTCTAAAATATTGATCGAAACCAGGTTTAAAGGACTGTTTCAGTGTGGTACCACATTACTACGTGATCCAATCCAGAAAAAGCCAGGATCTGGCCATCAAGTATGAGAAGTATGCGAAAGTATGAATCTGCTGAGGACAAATCCTAGACCTAACCCAGACCTAACATGCGTTATCCTCTAAAATATTTATCAAGACCAGATTTAATTGAATGTTTCAGTGTGGTACCACATTACTGCGTGATCCAAACCAGAAAAAACCCAGGATCTGTTCAACAAGTATGTGAAGAATGCGAAAGTATGTGTCTGATGAGGGAAAATCCCAGGCCTAACCTAGACCTAACATGCGATATCCTCTGAAATATTGATCGAAACCAGGTTTAAAGGACTGTTTCAGTGTGGTGCCACATTACTACGTGATCCAAACCAGAAAAAACCCAGGATCTGTTCAACAAGTATGTGAAGAATGCGAAAGTATGTGTCTGACGAGGGCAAATCCCAGACCTATCCGAGACATAACATGCGTTACCCTCTAAAATATTGATCGAAACCAGGTATAATGGACTGTTTCAGTGTGGTACCACATTACTGCGTGATCCAAACCAGAAAAAACCCAGGATCTGTTCAACAAGTATGTGAAGAATGCGAAAGTATGTGTCTGACGAGGGCAAATCCCAGACCTATCCGAGACATAACATGCGTTACCCTCTAAAATATTGATCGAAACCAGGTATAATGGACTGTTTCAGTGTGGTACCACATTACTGCGTGATCCAAACCAGAAAAAACCCAGGATCTGTTCAACAAGTATGTGAAGAATGCGAAAGTATGTGTCTGATGAGGGAAAATCCCAGGCCTAACCTAGACCTAACTTGCGATATCCTCTAAAATATTGATCGAAACCAGGTTTAAAGGACTGTTTCAGTGTGGTGCCACATTACTACGTGATCCAATCCAGAAAAAGCCCACGATGTGGCCATCAAGTATGAGAAGTATGCGAAAGTATGAGCCTGCTGAGGACAAATGCTAGACCTAACCCAGACCTAACATGCGTTATCCTCTAAAATATTTATCAAGACCAGATTTAATTGAATGTTTCAGTGTGTTACCACATTACTACGTGATCCAAACCAGAAATAGCCAGGGATCTGTTCAACAAGTATGAGAAATATGCGAAAGTACGAGCCTGATGAGAGCAATTCCCAGACCTAACCTAGACATAACATGAGTTATTCTCTAAAATATTCATCGAAACCAGGTTTAATGGACCTTTTCGGTGTGGTACCACATTACTACGTGATCCAAACCAGAGAAAACCCAGGACCCGTTCAACAAGTATGTGAAGAATGCGAAAGTATGTGTCTGAGGGAAAATCCCAGGCCTAACCTAGACCTAACTTGCATTATCCTCTAAAATATTGATCGAAACCAGGTTTAGTGGACTGTTCCAGTGTGGTAGCACATTTATACGTGATGCAATCCAGAGAAAGCCCAGGATCGGCCCATCAAGTATGAGAAATAAGCGAAGGTATGAGCCTGCTGAGGGCAAATCCCAGACCTAACCCAGACCTAACATGCCTTATCCTCTGAAATATTGATCGAAACCAGGTTTAATGGACTGTTTTAGAGTGGTACCACATTATTACGTGATCCAAACCAGAAAAATACCCAGGATCTGTTTAACAGGTATGTGTAGAACGCGAAAATATGTGTCTGATGACGGCAAATCCCCGGCCTAAACTAGACATAACATGCGTTATCCTCTAAAATATTCATCGAAACCAGGTTTAATGGACTGTTTCAGGGTGGTACCACATTACTACGTGATCCAAACCAGAAAAAACCCAGGGTCTCGTCAACAAGTATGTGGAGAATGCGAAAGTATGAGCCTGACGGGGGCAAATCCCAGACCTATCCGAGACATAACATGCGTTATCCTCTAAAATATTGATCGAAACCAGGTTTAATGGACTGTTTCAGTGTGGTGCCACATTATTACGTGATCCAAATCAGAAAAAACCCAGGATCTGTTCATCAAGTATGTGAAGAATGCGAAAGTATGTGTCTGATGAGGGAAAATCCCAGGCCTAACCTAGACCTAACTTGCGATATGCTCTAAAATATTGATCGAAACCAGGTTTAAAGGACTGTTTCAGTGCGGTACCACATTACTACGTGATCCAATCCAGAAAAAGCCCAGGATCTGGCCAACAAGTATGAGAAGTATGCGAAAGTATGAGCCTGATGAGAGCAAATCCCAGACCTAACCTAGACCTAACATGAGTTATTCTCTAATATATTCATCGAAACCAGGTTTAGTGGACTGTTTCAGTGTGGTGCCACATTACTACGTGATCCAATCCAGAAAAAGCCCACGATCTGGCCATCAAGCATGAGAAGTATGCGAAAGTATGAGCCTGCTGAGGACAAATCCTAGACCTAACCCAGACCTAACATGCGTTATCCTCTAAAATATTTATCAAGACCAGATTTAATTGAATGTTTCAGTGTGGTACCACATTACTGCGTGATCCAAACCAGAAAAAACCCAGGATCTGTTCAACAGGTATGTGAAGAATGCGAAAGTATGTGTCTGATGAGGGAAAATCCAAGGCCTAACCTAGACCTAACTTGCGATATCCTCTAAAATATTGATCGAAACCAGGTTTAAAGGACTGTTTCAGTGTGGTGCCACATTACTACGTGATCCAAACCGGAAAAAACCCAGGATCTCGTCAACAAGTATGTGGAGAATGCGAAAGTATGAGCCTGACGAGGGCAAATCCCAGACCTATCCCAGACATAACATGCGTTATCGTCTAAAATATTGATCGAAACCAGGTTTAATGGACTGTTTCAGAGTGGTACCACATTATTACGTGATCCAAACCAGAAATAGCCAGGGATCTGTTCCGCAAGTATGTGAAAAATGCGAATATATGACCCTGATGAGGGCAAATACCAGTCCTATCCCAGACCCAACATGCGTCATCCTCAAATATATTGACCGAAACCAGGTTTAATCGACTGTTTCGGTGTGGTACCACATTACTACCTGATCCAAACCAGAAAAATACCCAGGATCTGTTTAACAGGTATGTGTAGAACGCGAAAATATGTGTCTGATGACGGCAAATCCCCGGCGTAAACTAGACATAACATGCGTTATCCTCTAAAATATTGATCGAAACCAGGTTTAATGGACTGTTTCATTGTGGTACCACATTACTACGTGATCCAATCCAGTAAAAGCCCAGGATCTGGCCATCAAGTATGAGAAGTATGCGAAAGTATGAACCTGCTGAGGGCAAATCCGAGACCTAACCCAGACCTAACATGCGTTATCCTCTAAAATATTTATCAAGACCAGATTTAATTGAATGTTTCAGTGTGGTACCACATTACTGCGTGATCCAAACCAGAAAAAACCCAGGATCTGTTCAACAAGTATGTGAAGAACGCGAAAATATGTGTCTGACGGCGGCAAATCCCCGGCCTAAACTAGACATAACATGCATTATCCTCTAAAATATTGATCGAAACCAGGTTTAATGGACTGTCTCATTGTGGTACCACATTACTACGTGATCCAAATCAGAAAAAACCCAGGATCTGTTCATCAAGTATGTGAAGAATGCGAAAGTATGTCTCTGATGAGGGAAAATCCCAGGCCTAACCTAGACCTAACTTGCGATATCCTCTAAAATATTGATTGAAACAAGGTTTAATGGACTGTTTCAGTGTGGTACCACATTACTACGTGATCCAATCCAGAAAAAGCCCAGGATCTGGCCATCAAGTATGAGAAGTATGCGAAAGTATGAGCCTGCTGAGGACAAATCCTAGACCTAACCCAGACCTAACATGCGTTATCCTCTAAAATATTTATCAAGACCAGATTTAATTGAATGTTTCAGTGTGGTACCACATTACTACGCGATCCAAACCAGAAAAAACCCAGGATCTCATCAACAAGTATGTGGAGAATGCGAAAGTATGAGCCTGACGAGGGCAAATCCCAGACCTATCCCAGACATAATATGCGTTATCCTCTAAAATATTGATCGAAACCAGGTTTAATGGACTGTTTCAGTGTGGTACCACATTACTACGTGATCCAAACTAGAAAAAACCCAGGATCTGTTCAACAAGTATGTGAAGAATGCGAATGTATGTGTCTGACGAGGGCAAATCCCAGACCTATCCGAGACATAACATGCGTTACCCTCTAAAATATTGATCGAAACCAGGTTTAATGGACTGTTTCAGTGTGGTACCACATTACTGCGTGATCCAAACCAGAAAAAACCCAGGATCTGTTCAACAAGTATGTGAAGAATGCGAAAGTATGTGTCTGATGAGGGAAAATCCCAGGCCTAACCTAGACCTAATTTGCGATATCCTCTAAAATATTGATCGAAACCAGGTTTAAAGGTCTGTTTCAGTGTGGTGCCACATTACTACGTGATCCAATTCAGAGAAAGCCCAGGATCTGGCCATCAAGTATGAGAAATATGCGAAAGTATGAGCCTGCTGAGGGCAAATCCCAGACCAAACCCAGACCTAACATGCCTTATCCTCTAAAATATTGATCGAAACCAGATTTAATTGAATGTTTCAGTGTGGTACCACATTACTACGCGATCCAAACCAGAAAAAACCCAGGATCTCGTCAACAAGTATGTGGAGAATGCGAAAGTATGAGCCCGACGAGGGCAAATCCCAGACCTATCCCAGACCTAACATGCGTTATCCTCTAAAATACTTATCAAGACCAGATTTAATTGAATGTTTCAGTGTGGTACCACATTACTACGTGATCCAAACCTGAAAAAACCCAGGATCCGTTCAACAAGTATGTGAAGAATGCGAAAGTATGTGTCTGAGGGAAGATCCCAGGCCTAACCTAGACCTAACTTGCGTTATCCTCTAAAATATTGATCGAAACCAGGTTCAATGGACTGTTCCAGTGTGGTACCACACTTCTACGTGATGCAATCCAGAGAAAGCCCAGGATCTGGCCATCAAGTATGAGAAATATGCGAAAGTATGAGCCTGCTGAGGGCAAATCCCAGACCAAACCCAGACCTAACATGCCTTATCCTCTAAAATATTGATCGAAACCAGATTTAATTGAATGTTTCAGTGTGGTACCACATTACTACGCGATCCAAACCAGAAAAAACCCAGGATCTGTTCAACAAGTATGTGTAGAATGCGAAAGTATGTGTCTGATGAGGGCAAATACCAGGCCCAACCTAGACATAGCATGCGTTATCCTCTAAAATATTGATCGAAACCAGGTTTAATTGACTGTTTCAGTGTGGTACCACATTACTACGTGATCCAAACCAGAAATAGCCAGGGATCTGTTCAACAAGTATGTGAAAAATGCGAAAAAATTACCCTGATGAGGGCAAATCCCGGACCTATCCCAGACCTAACTTGCGTTATCCTCTAAAATATTGATCGAAACCAGGTTTAATTTACTGTTTCAGTGTGGTACCACATTAGTACTTGATCCAAACCAGAAATAGCCAGGGATCTGTGCAACAAGTATGAGAAATATGCGAAAGTACGAGCCCGATGAGAGCAAATCCTAGACCTAACCCAGACCTAACTTGCGTTATCCTCTAAAATATTGATCGAAACCAGGTTTAATTGACTGTTTCAGTGTGGTACCACATTACTACGTGATCCAATCCAGAAAAAGCCCAGGATCTGGCCAACAAGTATGAGAATTATGCGAAAGTATGAGCCTGCTGAGGACAAATCCTAGACCTAACCCAGACCTAACACGCGTCATCCTCTAAAATATTTATCAAGACCAGATTTAATTGAATGTTTCAGTGTGGTACCACATTACCACCTGATCCAAACCAGAAAAATACCCAGGATCTGTTTAACAGGTATGTGTAGAACGCGAAAATATGTGTCTGATGAGGGCAAATCCCAAGCTCAGCCTAGACATAACATGCGTTATCCTCTAAAATATTGATCGAAACCAGGTTTAATTGACTGTTTCAGTGTGGTACCACATTACTACGTCATCCAAACCAGAAATAGCCAGGGATCTGTTCAACAAGTATGAGAAATATGCGAAAGTACGAGCCTGATGAGAGCAAATCCCAGACCTAACCTAGACCTAACATGAGTTATTCTCTAATATATTCATCGAAACCAGGTTTAGTGGACTTTTTCGGTGTGGTACCACATTACTACGTGATCCAATCCAGAAAAAGCCCAGGATCTGGCCAACAAGTATGAGAAGTATGCGAAAGTATGAGCCTGATGAGAGCAAATCCCAGACCTAACCTAGACCTAACATGAGTTATTCTCTAATATATTCATCGAAACCAGGTTTAGTGGACTTTTTCGGTGTGGTACCACATTACTACGTGATCCAAACCAGAAAAAACCCACGATCTGGCCATCAAGTATGAGAAGTATGCGAAAGTATGAGCCTGCTGAGGACAAATCCTAGTCCTAACCCAGACCTAACATGCGTTATCCTCTAAAATATTTATCAAGACCAGATTTAATTGAATGTTTCAGTGTGGTACCACATTACTGCGTGATCCAAACCAGAAAAAACCCAGGATCTGTTCAACAGGTATGTGAAGAATGCGAAAGTATGTGTCTGATGAGGGAAGATCCCAGGCCTAACCTAGACCTAACTTGCGATATCCTCTAAAATATTGATCGAAACCAGGTTTAAAGGACTGTTTCAGTGTGGTGCCACATTACTACGTGATCCAAACCGGAAAAAACCCAGGATCTCGTCAACAAGTATGTGGAGAATGCGAAAGTATGAGCCTGACGAGGGCAAATCCCAGACCTATCCCAGACATAACATGCGTTATCCTCTAAAATATTGATCGAAACCAGGTTTAACGGACTGTTTCAGTGTGGTACCACATTACTACGTGATCCAAACCGGAAAAAACCAAGGATCTGTTCAACAAGTATGTGAAGAATGCGAAAGTATGTGTCTGACGAGGGCAAATCCCAGACCTATCCGAGACATAACATGCGTTACCCTCTAAAATATTGATCGAAACCAGGTTTAATGGACTGTTTCAGTGTGGTACCACATTACTGCGTGATCCAAACCAGAAAAAACCCAGGATCTGTTCAACAGGTATGTGAAGAATGCGAAAGTATGTGTCTGATGAGGGAAAATCCCAGGCCTAACCTAGACCTAACTTGCGATATCCTCTAAAATATTGATCGAAACCAGGTTTAAAGGACTGTTTCAGTGTGGTGCCACATTACTACGTGATCCAATCCAGAAAAAGCCCACGATCTGGCCATCAAGCATGAGAAGTATGCGAAAGTATGAGCCTGCTGAGGACAAATCCTAGACCTAACCCAGACCTAACATGCGTTATCCTCTAAAATATTTATCAAGACCAGATTTAATTGAATGTTTCAGTGTGGTACCACATTACTACGCGATCCAAACCAGAAAAAACCCAGGATCTCGTCAACAAGGATGTGGAGAATGCGAAAGTATGAGCCTGTCGAGGGCAAGTCCCAGACCTATCCCAGACATAACATGCGTTATCCTCTAAAATATTGATCGAAACCAGGTTTAATTGACTGTTTCAGTGTGGTACCACATTACTACGTCATCCAAACCAGAAATAGCCAGGGATCTGTTCAACAAGTATGAGAAATATGCGAAAGTACGAGCCTGATGAGAGCAAATCCCAGACCTAACCTAGACCTAACATGAGTTATTCTCTAATATATTCATCGAAACCAGGTTTAGTGGACTTTTTCGGTGTGGTACCACATTACTACGTGATCCAAACCAGAAAAAACCCACGATCTGGCCATCAAGTATGAGAAGTATGCGAAAGTATGAGCCTGCTGAGGACAAATCCTAGACCTAACCCAGACCTAACATGCGTTATCCTCTAAAATATTTATCAAGACCAGATTTAATTGAATGTTTCAGTGTGGTACCACATTACTGCGTGATCCAAACCAGAAAAAACCCAGGATCTGTTCAACAGGTATGTGAAGAATGCGAAAGTATGTGTCTGATGAGGGAAAATCCAAGGCCTAACCTAGACCTAACTTGCGATATCCTCTAAAATATTGATCGAAACCAGGTTTAAAGGACTGTTTCAGTGTGGTGCCACATTACTACGTGATCCAAACCGGAAAAAACCCAGGATCTCGTCAACAAGTATGTGGAGAATGCGAAAGTATGAGCCTGACGAGGGCAAATCCCAGACCTATCCCAGACATAACATGCGTTATCGTCTAAAATATTGATCGAAACCAGGTTTAATGGACTGTTTCAGAGTGGTACCACATTATTACGTGATCCAAACCAGAAATAGCCAGGGATCTGTTCCGCAAGTATGTGAAAAATGCGAATATATGACCGTGATGAGGGCAAATACCAGTCCTATCCCAGACCTAACATGCGTCATCCTCAAATATATTGACCGAAACCAGGTTTAATCGACTGTTTCGGTGTGGTACCACATTACTACCTGATCCAAACCAGAAAAATACCCAGGATCTGTTTAACAGGTATGTGTAGAACGCGAAAATATGTGTCTTATGACGGCAAATCCCCGGCGTAAACTAGACATAACATGCGTTATCCTCTAAAATATTGATCGAAACCAGGTTTAATGGACTGTTTCATTGTGGTACCACATTACTACGTGATCCAATCCAGTAAAAGCCCAGGATCTGGCCATCAAGTATGAGAAGTATGCGAAAGTATGAACCTGCTGAGGGCAAATCCTAGACCTAACCCAGACCTAACATGCGTTATCCTCTAAAATATTTATCAAGACCAGATTTAATTGAATGTTTCAGTGTGGTACCACATTACTGCGTGATCCAAACCAGAAAAAACCCAGGATCTGTTCAACAAGTATGTGAAGAACGCGAAAATATGTGTCTGACGGCGGCAAATCCCCGGCCTAAACTAGACATAACATGCATTATCCTCTAAAATATTGATCGAAACCAGGTTTAATGGACTGTCTCATTGTGGTACCACATTACTACGTGATCCAAATCAGAAAAAACCCAGGATCTGTTCATCAGGTATGTGAAGAATGCGAAAGTATGTCTCTGATGAGGGAAAATCCCAGGCCTAACCTAGACCTAACTTGCGATATCCTCTAAAATATTGATTGAAACAAGGTTTAAAGGACTGTTTCAGTGTGGTACCACATTACTACGTGATCCAATCCAGAAAAAGCCCAGGATCTGGCCATCAAGTATGAGAAGTATGCGAAAGTATGAGCCTGCTGAGGACAAATCCTAGACCTAACCCAGACCTAACATGCGTTATCCTCTAAAATATTTATCAAGACCAGATTTAATTGAATGTTTCAGTGTGGTACCACATTACTACGCGATCCAAACCAGAAAAAACCCAGGATCTCATCAACAAGTATGTGGAGAATGCGAATGTATGAGCCTGACGAGGGCAAATCCCAGACCTATCCCAGACATAATATGCGTTATCCTCTAAAATATTGATCGAAACCAGGTTTAATGGACTGTTTCAGTGTGGTACCACATTACTACGTGATCCAAACTAGAAAAAACCCAGGATCTGTTCAACAAGTATGTGAAGAATGCGAATGTATGTGTCTGACGAGGGCAAATCCCAGACCTATCCGAGACATAACATGCGTTACCCTCTAAAATATTGATCGAAACCAGGTTTAATGGACTGTTTCAGTGTGGTACCACATTACTGCGTGATCCAAACCAGAAAAAACCCAGGATCTGTTCAACAAGTATGTGAAGAATGCGAAAGTATGTGTCTGATGAGGGAAAATCCCAGGCCTAACCTAGACCTAATTTGCGATATCCTCTAAAATATTGATCGAAACCAGGTTTAAAGGTCTGTTTCAGTGTGGTGCCACATTACTACGTGATCCAATTCAGAAAAAGCCAACGAACTGGCCATCAAGTATGAGAAGTATGCGAAAGTATGAGCCTGCTGAGGACAAATCCTAGACCTAACCCAGACCTAACATGCGTTATCCTCTAAAATATTTATCAAGACCAGATTTAATTGAATGTTTCAGCGTGGTACCACATTACTACGCGATCCAAACCAGAAAAAACCCAGGATCTCGTCAACAAGTATGTGGAGAATGCGAAAGTATGAGCCCGACGAGGGCAAATCCCAGACCTATCCCAGACCTAACATGCGTTATCCTCTAAAATACTTATCAAGACCAGTTTTAATTGAATGTTTCAGTGTGGTACCACATTACTACGTGATCCAAACCTGAAAAAACCCAGGATCCGTTCAACAAGTATGTGAAGAATGCGAAAGTATGTGTCTGAGGGAAGATCCCAGGCCTAACCTAGACCTAACTTGCGTTATACTCTAAAATATTGATCGAAACCAGGTTCAATGGACTGTTCCAGTGTGGTACCACACTTCTACGTGATGCAATCCAGAGAAAGCCCAGGATCTGGCCATCAAGTATGAGAAATATGCGAAAGTATGAGCCTGCTGAGGGCAAATCCCAGACCAAACCCAGACCTAACATGCCTTATCCTCTAAAATATTGATCTAAACCAGGTTTAATGGACTGTTTTCGAGTGGTACCACATTACTACGCGCTCCAAACCAGAAAAAACCCAGGATCTGTTCAACAAGTATGTGAAGAATGCGAAAGTATGTGTCTGATGACGGCAAATCCCCGGCCTAAACTAGACATAACATGCGCTATCCTCTAAAATATTGATCGAAACCAGGTTTAATGGACTGTTTCAGTGTGGTACCACATTACTACGTGATCCAAACCAGAAAAAACCCAGGATCTGGCCAACAAGTATGAGAAGTATGCGAAAGTATGAGCCTGCTGAGGACAAATCCTAGACCTAACCCAGACCTAACACGCGTTATCCTCTAAAATATTTATCAAGACCAGATTTAATTGAATGTTTCAGTGTGGTACCACATTACTACGCGATCCAAACCAGAAAAAACCCAGGATCTGTTCAACAAGTATGTGAAGAATGCGAAAGTATGTGTCTGATGGGGGCAAATCCCAGGCCCAACCTAGACATAGCATGCGTTATCCTCTAAAATATTGATCGAAACCAGGTTTAATTGACTATTTCAGTGTGGTACCACATTACTACGTGATCCAAACCAGAAATAACCAGGGATCTGTTCAACAAGTATGTGAAAAATGCGAAAAAATTACCCTGATGAGGGCAAATCCCGGACCTATCACAGACCTAACTTGCGTTATCCTCTAAACTATTGATCGAAACCAGGTTTAATTTACTGTTTCAGTGTGGTACCACATTAGTACTTGATCCAAACCAGAAATAGCCAGGGATCTGTGCAACAAGTATGAGAAATATGCGAAAGTACGAGCCCGATGAGAGCAAATCCTAGACCTAACCCAGACCTAACTTGCGTTATCCTCTAAAATATTGATCGAAACCAGGTTTAATTGAATGTTTCAGTGTGGTACCACATTACTACGCGATCCAAACCAGAAAAAACCCAGGATCTGTTCAACAAGTATGTGAAGAATGCGAAAGTATGTGTCTGATGAGGGGCAAATCCCAGGCCCAACCTAGACATAACATGCGTTATCCTCTAAAATATTGATCGAAACCAGGTTTAATTGACTGTTTCAGTGTGGTACCACATTACTACGTGATCCAATCCAGAAAAAGCCCAGGATCTGGCCAACAAGTATGAGAAGTATGCGAAAGTATGAGCCTGCTGAGGACAAATCCTAGACCTAACCCAGACCTAACACGCGTCATCCTCTAAAATATTTATCAAGACCAGATTTAATTGAATGTTTCAGTGTGGTACCACATTACCACCTGATCCAAACCAGAAAAATACCCAGGATCTGTTTAACAGGTATGTGTAGAACGCGAAAATATGTGTCTGATGAGGGCAAATCCCAAGCTCAGCCTAGACATAACATGCGCTATCCTCTAAAATATTGATCGAAACCAGGTTTAATTGACTGTTTCAGTGTGGTACCACATTACTACGTCATCCAAACCAGAAATAGCCAGGGATCTGTTCAACAAGTATGAGAAATATGCGAAAGTACGAGCCTGATGAGAGCAAATCCCAGACCTAACCTAGACCTAACATGAGTTATTCTCTAATATATTCATCGAAACCAGGTTTAGTGGACTTTTTCGGTGTGGTACCACATTACTACGTGATCCAATCCAGAAAAAGCCCAGGATCTGGCCAACAAGTATGAGAAGTATGCGAAAGTATGAGCATGATGAGAGCAAATCCCAGACCTAACCTAGACCTAACATGAGTTATTCTCTAATATATTCATCGAAACCAGGTTTAGTGGACTTTTTCGGTGTGGTACCACATTACTACGTGATCCAAACCAGAAAAAACCCACGATCTGGCCATCAAGTATGAGAAGTATGCGAAAGTATGAGCCTGCTGAGGACAAATCCTAGTCCTAACCCAGACCTAACATGCGTTATCCTCTAAAATATTTATCAAGACCAGATTTAATTGAATGTTTCAGTGTGGTACCACATTACTGCGTGATCCAAACCAGAAAAAACCCAGGATCTGTTCAACAGGTATGTGAAGAATGCGAAAGTATGTGTCTGACGAGGGCAAATCCCAGACCTATCCGAGACATAACATGCGTTACCCTCTAAAATATTGATCGAAACCAGGTTTAACGGACTGTTTCAGTGTGGTACCACATTACTACGTCATCCAAACCAGAAATAGCCAGGGATCTGTTCAACAAGTATGAGAAATATGCGAAAGTACGAGCCTGATGAGAGCAAATCCCAGACCTAACCTAGACGTAACATGAGTTATTCTCTAATATATTCATCGAAACCAGGTTTAGTGGACTTTTTCGGTGTGGTACCACATTACTACGTGATCCAATCCAGAAAAAGCCCAGGATCTGGCCAACAAGTATGAGAAGTATGCGAAAGTATGAGCCTGATGAGAGCAAATCCCAGACCTAACCTAGACCTAACATGAGTTATTCTCTAATATATTCATCGAAACCAGGTTTAGTGGACTTTTTCGGTGTGGTACCACATTACTACGTGATCCAATCCAGAAAAAGCCCAGGATCTGGCCAACAAGTATGAGAAGTATGCGAAAGTATGAGCCTGATGAGGGAAGATCCCAGGCCTAACCTAGACCTAACTTTTTTTTTTTTTTTTTTTGTCGTGGGGAAAATCTTCGAAAGACTCCCTCCCACCTCCTTGGGGAGAGGTGGGAGGGGTGTGTGGGATTCCCCGCGCCCGTACAACAACAGGCGCGGGACCTACCCACTAAAAACCCCACGGTGACCCTTCGGCACGCTTTGGGAGGATACCGGGAATCGCTCGAAGCATTCTTCCGGTATCCTCCCCGTGCCCGCGCTTTCGCGCCCATCCCCCGGGGGGACAATCGGTCCCCCCAGTAGACTCACTGCCTCATAGCGGCGGGACGGGGCCACTCCATCCCGCCGCTATCCGTCCCGGGGCCGCGTTTAGTGGCGGCTGCGAGCCCCAACTCGCAACCGCCCGCGACCCCGTTTCCACCCCTCGGCGGCCGGGCGTTCATGGCCGCACCAGACCGCCGAGGGTGACCTAGACCTAACTTGCGATATCCTCTAAAATATTGATCGAAACCAGGTTTAAAGGACTGTTTCAGTGTGGTGCCACATTACTACGTGATCCAAACCGGAAAAAACCCAGGATCTCGTCAACAAGTATGTGGAGAATGCGAAAGTATGAGCCTGACGAGGGCAAATCCCAGACCTATCCCAGACATAACATGCGTTATCCTCTAAAATATTGATCGAAACCAGGTTTAACGGACTGTTTCAGTGTGGTACCACATTACTACGTGATCCAAACCGGAAAAAACCAAGGATCTGTTCAACAAGTATGTGAAGAATGCGAAAGTATGTGTCTGACGAGGGCAAATCCCAGACCTATCCGAGACATAACATGCGTTACCCTCTAAAATATTGATCGAAACCAGGTTTAATGGACTGTTTCAGTGTGGTACCACATTACTGCGTGATCCAAACCAGAAAAAACCCAGGATCTGTTCAACAGGTATGTGAAGAATGCGAAAGTATGTGTCTGATGAGGGAAAATCCCAGGCCTAACCTAGACCTAACTTGCGATATCCTCTAAAATATTGATCGAAACCAGGTTTAAAGGACTGTTTCAGTGTGGTGCCACATTACTACGTGATCCAATCCAGAAAAAGCCCACGATCTGGCCATCAAGCATGAGAAGTATGCGAAAGTATGAGCCTGCTGAGGACAAATCCTAGACCTAACCCAGACCTAACATGCGTTATCCTCTAAAATATTTATCAAGACCAGATTTAATTGAATGTTTCAGTGTGGTACCACATTACTACGCGATCCAAACCAGAAAAAACCCAGGATCTCGTCAACAAGGATGTGGAGAATGCGAAAGTATGAGCCTGTCGAGGGCAAGTCCCAGACCTATCCCAGACATAACATGCGTTATCCTCTAAAATATTGATCGAAACCAGGTTTAATTGACTGTTTCAGTGTGGTACCACATTACTACGTCATCCAAACCAGAAATAGCCAGGGATCTGTTCAACAAGTATGAGAAATATGCGAAAGTACGAGCCTGATGATAGCAAATCCCAGACCTAACCTAGACCTAACATGAGTTATTCTCTAATATATTCATCGAAACCAGGTTTAGTGGACTTTTTCGGTGTGGTACCACATTACTACGTGATCCAAACCAGAAAAAACCCACGATCTGGCCATCAAGTATGAGAAGTATGCGAAAGTATGAGCCTGCTGAGGACAAATCCTAGACCTAACCCAGACCTAACATGCGTTATCCTCTAAAATATTTATCAAGACCAGATTTAATTGAATGTTTCAGTGTGGTACCACATTACTGCGTGATCCAAACCAGAAAAAACCCAGGATCTGTTCAACAAGTATGTGATGAACGCGAAAATATGTGTCTGACGGCGGCAAATCCCCGGCCTAAACTAGACATAACATGCATTATCCTCTAAAATATTGATCGAAACCAGGTTTAATGGACTGTCTCATTGTGGTACCACATTACTACGTGATCCAATTCAGTAAAAGCCCAGGATCTGGCCATCAAGTATGAGAAGTATGCGAAAGTATGAACCTGCTGAGGGCAAATCCTAGACCTAACCCAGACCTAACATGCATTATTCTCTAAAATATTTATCAAGACCAGATTTAATTGAATGTTTCAGTGTGGTACCACATTACTGCGTGATCCAAACCAGAAAAAACCCAGGATCTGTTCAACAAGTATGTGAAGAACGCGAAAATATGTGTCTGACGGCGGCAAATCCCCGGCCTAAACTAGACATAACATGCATTATCCTCTAAAATATTGATCGAAACCAGGTTTAATGGACTGTCTCATTGTGGTACCACATTACTACGTGATCCAAATCAGAAAAAACCTAGGATCTGTTCAACAGGTATGTGAAGAATGCGAAAGTATGTGTCTGATGAGGGAAAATCCAAGGCCTAACCTAGACCTAACTTGCGATATCCTCTAAAATATTGATCGAAACCAGGTTTAAAGGTCTGTTTCAGTGTGGTGCCACATTACTACGTGATCCAAACCGGAAAAAACCCAGGATCTCGTCAACAAGTATGTGGAGAATGCGAAAGTATGAGCCTGACGAGGGCAAATCCCAGACCTATCCCAGACATAACATGCGTTATCGTCTAAAATATTGATCGAAACCAGGTTTAATGGACTGTTTCAGAGTGGTACCACATTATTACGTGATCCAAACCAGAAATAGCCAGGGATCTGTTCCGCAAGTATGTGAAAAATGCGAATATATGACCCTGATGAGGGCAAATACCAGTCCTATCCCAGACCTAACATGCGTCATCCTCAAATATATTGACCGAAACCAGGTTTAATCGACTGTTTCGGTGTGGTACCACATTACTACCTGATCCAAACCAGAAAAATACCCAGGATCTGTTTAACAGGTATGTGTAGAACGCGAAAATATGTGTCTGATGACGGCAAATCCCCGGCGTAAACTAGACATAACATGCGTTATCCTCTAAAATATTGATCGAAACCAGGTTTAATGGACTGTTTCATTGTGGTACCACATTTCTACGTGATCCAATCCAGTAAAAGCCCAGGATCTGGCCATCAAGTATGAGAAGTATGCGAAAGTATGAACCTGCTGAGGGCAAATCCTAGACCTAACCCAGACCTAACATGCGTTATCCTCTAAAATATTTATCAAGACCAGATTTAATTGAATGTTTCAGTGTGGTACCACATTACTGCGTGATCCAAACCAGAAAAAACCCAGGATCTGTTCAACAAGTATGTGAAGAACGCGAAAATATGTGTCTGACGGCGGCAAATCCCCGGCCTAAACTAGACATAACATGCATTATCCTCTAAAATATTCATCGAAACCAGGTTTAATGGACTGTCTCATTGTGGTACCACATTACTACGTGATCCAAATCAGAAAAAACCCAGGATCTGTTTAACAAGTATGTGGAGAATGCGAAAGTATGTGTCTGATGACGGCAAATCCCAAGCCCAACCTAGACATAACATGTGTTATCCTCTAAAATATTGATCGAAACCAGGTTTAATTGACTGTTTCAGTGTGGTACCACATTACTACGTAATCCAAACCAGAAATAGCCAGGGATCTGTTCAACAAGTATGTGAAAAATGCGAAAATATAACCCTGATGGGGGCAAATCCCGGACCTATCCCAGACCTAACTTGCGTTATCCTCTAAAATATTGATCGAAACCAGGTTTAATGGACTGTTTCAGTGTGGTACCACATTACTACGGGATCCAAACCAGAAAAAGCCCAGAATCTGGCCATCAAGTATGAGAAATATGCGAAAGTACGAGACTAATGAGAGCAAATCCCAGACCTGACCTAGATCTAACATGAGTCATTCTCCAAAATATTCATCGAATCCAGGTTTAATGGACTTTTTCAGTGTGGTACCACATTACTACGTGTTCCAAACCAGAAAAAACCCAGGATCTGGTCAACAAGTATGTGGAGAATGCGAAAGTATGAGCCTGACGAGGGCAAATCCCGAACCTATACCAGACATAACTGGCGTTATCCTCTAAAATATTGATCGAAACCAGGTTTAATGGACTGTTTCAGTGTGGTACCACATTACTACGGGATCCAAACCAGAAAAAGCCCAGAATCTGGCCATCAAGTATGAGAAATATGCGAAAGTACGAGACCGATGAGAGCAAATCCCAGACCTGACCTAGATCTAACATGAGTCATTCTCTAAAATATTCATCGAATCCAGGTTTAGTGGACTTTTTCAGTGTGGTACCACATTACTACGTGTTCCAAACCAGAAAAAAACCCAGGATCCGATCAACAAGTATGTGAAGAATGCGAAAGTATGTGTCTGATGAGGGAAAATCCCAGGCCTAACCTAGACCTAACTTGCGTTATCCTCTAAAATATTGATCGAAACCAGGTTTAATGGACTGTTTCAGTGTGGTACCACATTACTACGTGATCCATACCAGAAAAACTCAGGATCTGTTCAACAAGTATGTGAAAAATGCGAAAGTATGAGCCTGCTGAGGGCAAATCCTAGACCTAACCCAGACCTAACATGCGTTATCCTCAAAAATATTGATCGAAACCAGGTTTAATTGAATGTTTCAGTGTGGCACCGCATTACTACGTGATCCAAACCATAATAAACCCAAGATCCGTTCATCAAGTATGTGTAGAACGCGAAAATATGTGTCTGATGAGGGCAAATCCCAAGCCCAACCTAGACATAACATGCGTTATCCTCTAAAATATTGATCGAAACCAGTTTTAATTGACTGTTTCAGTGTGGTACTACATTACTACGTAATCCAAACCAGAAATAGCCAGGGATCTGTTCAACAAGTATGTGAAAAATGCGAAAATATGACCCTGATGAGGGCAAATCCCAGTCCTATCCCAGACCTAACTTGCGTTGTCCTCTAAAATATTGATGGAAACCAGGTTTAATTGAATGTTTCAGTGTGGTACCACATTACTACGCGATCCAAACCAGAAAAAACCCAGGATCTGTTCAACAAGTATGTGAAGAATGCGAAAGTATGTGTCTGATGAGGGCAAATCCCAGGCCCAACCTAGACCTAACTTGTGATATCCTCTAAAATATTTATCAAGACCAGATTTAATTGTATGTTTCAGTGTGGTACCACATTTCTACGCGATCCAAACCAGAAAAAACCCAGGATCCGTTCAACAAGTATGTGGAGAATGCGAAAGGATGTGTCTGATGAGGGCAAATCCCCGGCCTAAACTAGACATAACATGCGTTATCCTCTAAAATAGTGATCGAAACCAGGTTTAATGGACTGTTTCAGTGTGGTACCACATTACTACCTGATCCAAACCAGAAAAATTCCCAGGATCTGCTAAACAGGTATGTGGAGAATGCGAAAGTATGTGTCTGACGAGGGTAAATCCCAGGCCCAACCTAGACATAACATGCGTTATCCTCTAAAATATTGATCGAAACCAGGTTTAATTGACTGTTTCAGTGTGGTACCATATTACTACGTGATCCAAACCAGAAATAGCCAGGGATCTGTTCAACAAGTATGTGAAAAATGCGAAAATATGACCCTGATGAGCGCAAATCCCGGAGCTATCCCAGACCTAACTTGCGTTATCCTCTAAAATATTGATCGAAACCAGGTTTAATGGACTGTTCCAGTGTGGTACCACATTACTACGTGATCCAGTCCAGAAAAAGCCCAGGATCTGGCCATCAAGTATGAGAAATATGCGAAAGTATGAGCCTGCTGAGGGCAAATCCCAGGCCCAACCTAGACATAACATGCGTTATCCTCTAAAATATTGATCGAAACCAGGTTTAATTGACTCTTTCAGTGTGGTACCACATTACTACGTGATCGAAACCAGAAATAGCCTGGGATCTGTTCAACAAGTATGTGAAAAATGCGAAAATATGACCCTGATGAGGGCAAATCCCGGATCTATCCCAGACCTAACTTGCGTTATCCTCTAAAATATTGATCGAAACCAGGTTTAATTTACTGTTTCAGTGTGGTACCACATTACTACGCGATCCAAACCAGAAAAAACCCAGGATCTGTTCAACAAGTATGTGAAGAATGCGAAAGTATGTGTCTGATGAGGGCAAATCCCAGGCCCAACCTAGACCTAACTTGCGATATCCTCTAAAATATTTATCAAGACCAGATTTAATTGTATGTTTCAGTGTGGTACCACATTTCTACGCGATCCAAACCAGAAAAAACCCAGGATCTGTTCAACAAGTATGTGAAGAATGCGAAAGTATGTGTCTGATGAGGGCAAATCCCAGGCCCAACCTAGACCTAACTTGCGATATCCTCTAAAATATTGATCGAAACCAGGTTTAAAAGACTGTTTCAGTGTGGTACCACATTACTACATGATCCAAACCAGAAGAAACCCAGGGTCTTGTCAACAAGTATATGTAGAATGCGAAAGTATGAGCCTGACGAGGGCAAATCCCAGACCTATCCCAGACATAACTTGCGTTATCCTCTAAAATATTGATCGAAACCAGGTTTAATTTACTGTTTCAGTGTGGTACCACATTACTACGCGATCCAAACCAGAAAAAACCCAGGATCTGTTCAACAAGTATGTGGAGAATGCGGAAGTATGAGCCTGACGAGGGCAAATACCGAACCTATCCCAGACATAACTTGCGTTATCCTCTAAAATATTGATCGAAACCAGGTTTAATTGACTGTTTCAGTGTGGTACCACATTACTACGTGATCCAAACCAGAAATAGCCAGGGATGTGTTCAACAAGTATGTGAAAAATGCGAAAATATTACCCTGATGAGGACAAATCCTAGACCTAACCCAGACCTAACATGCGTTATCCTCTAAAATATTTATCAAGACCAGATTTAATTGTATGTTTCAGTGTGGTACCACATTTCTACGCGATCCAAACCAGAAAAAACCCAGGATCTGTTCAACAAGTATGTGAAGAATGCGAAAGTATGTGTCTGATGAGGGAAAATCCCAGGCCTAACCTAGACCTAACTTGCGTTATCCTCTAAAATATTGATCGAAACCAGGTTTAATGGACTGTTTCAGTGTGGTACCACATTACTACGTGATCCAAACCAGAAAAAACCCAGGATCTCGTCAACAAGTATGTGGAGAATGCGAAAGTATGTGTCTGATGAGGGCAAATCCTAGACCTAACCCAGACCTAACATGCGTTATCCTCTAAAATATTTATCAAGACCAGATTTAATTGAATGTTTCAGTGTGGTACCGCATTACTACGTGATCCAAACCAGAAAAAACCCAGGTTCCGTTCAACATGTATGTGGAGAATGCGAAAGTATGTGTCTGATGAGGGCAAATCCCAGGCCCAACCTAGACATAACATGCGTTATCCTCTAAAATATTGATCGAAACCAGGTCTAATTGACTCTTTCAGTGTGGTACCACATTACTATGTGATCCAAACCAGAAATAGCCAGGGATCTGTTCAACAAGTATGTGAAAAATGCGAATATATGACCCTGATGAGGGCAAATACCAGTCCTATCCCAGACCTAACATGCGTCATCCTCAAATATACTGACCGAAACCAGGTTTAATTGAATGCTTCAGTGCGGTACCGCATTACTACGTGATCCAAACCAGAAAAAACCCAGGATCCGTTCAACAAGTATGTGGAGAATGCGAAAGGATGTGTCTGATGAGGGCAAATCCCCGGCCTAAACTAGACATAACATGCGTTATCCTATAAAATAGTGATCGAAACCAGGTTTAATGGACTGTTTCAGTGTGGTACCACATTACTACCTGATCCAAACCAGAAAAATTCCCAGGATCTGCTAAACAGGTATGTGGAGAATGCGAAAGTATGTGTCTGACGAGGGTAAATCCCAGGCCCAACCTAGACATAACATGCGTTATCCTCTAAAATATTGATCGAAACCAGGTTTAATTGACTGTTTCAGTGTGGTACCATATTACTACGTGATCCAAACCAGAAATAGCCAGGGATCTGTTCAACAAGTATGTGAAAAGTGCGAAAATATGACCCTGATGAGGGCAAATCCCAGTCCTATCCCAGACCTAACTTGCGTTGTCCTCTAAAATATTGATGGAAACCAGGTTTAATTGAATGTTTCAGTGTGGTACCACATTACTACGTGATCCAAACCAGAAAAAACCCAGGATCTGTTTAACAAGTATGTGGAGAATGCGGAAGTATGTGTCTGATGAGGGAAAATCCCAGGACCAACCTAGACATAACATGCGTTATCCTATAAAATATTGATCGAAACCAGGTTTAATGGACTCTTTCTGTGTGATACCACATTACTACGTGATCCAAACCAGAAAAAACCCAGGATCTCGTCAACAAGTATGTGGAGAATGCGAAAGTATGAGCCTGACGAGGGCAAATCCCAGACCTATCCCAGACATAACTTGCGTTATCCTCTAAAATATTGATCGAAACCAGGTTTAATTTACTATTTCAGTGTAGTACCGCATTACTACGTGATCCAAACCAGAAAAAACCCAGGATCCGTTCAACAAGTATGTGGAGAATGCGAAAGTATGTGTCTGATGAGGGAAAATCCCAGGCCTAACCAAGACCTAACATGCGTTATCCTCAAAAATATTGATCGAAACCTGGTTTAATCGACTGTTTCAGTGTGCTCCCACATTACCACCTGATCCAAAACAGAAAAATACCCTGGATCTGTTTAACAGGTATGTGTAGAACGCGAAAATATGTGTCTGATGAGGGCAAATCCCAAGCCCAACCTAGACATAACATGCGTTATCCTCTAAAATATTGATCGAAACCAGGTTTAATTGACTGTTTCAGTGTGGTACCACATTACTACGTAATCCAAACCAGAAATAGCCAGGGATCTGTTCAACAAGTATGTGAAAAATGCGAAAATATTACCCTGATGAGGTCAAATCCCGGACCTATCCCAGACATAACATGCGTTATCCCCTAAAATATTGATCGAAACCAGGTTTAATTGACTGTTTCTGTGTGGTACCACATTACTACGTGATCCAAACCAGAAATAGCCAGGGATCTGTTCAACAAGTATGAGAAATATGCGAAAGTACGAGCCTGATGAGAGCAATTCCCAGACCTAACCTAGACATAACATGAGTTATTCTCTAAAATATTCATCGAAACCAGGTTTAATGGACCTTTTCGGTGTGGTACCACATTACTACGTGATCCAAACCAGAGAAAACCCAGGACCCGTTCAACAAGTATGTGAAGAATGCGAAAGTATGTGTCTGAGGGAAAATCCCAGGCCTAACCTAGACCTAACTTGCGTTATCCTCTAAAATATTGATCGAAACCAGGTTTAATGGACTGTTCCAGTGTGGTAGCACATTTCTACGTGATGCAATCCAGAGAAAGCCCAGGATCTGGCCATCAAGTATGAGAAATATGCGAAAGTATGAGCCTGCTGAGGGCAAATCCCAGGCCCAACCTAGACATAACATGCGTTATCCTCTAAAATATTGATCGAAACCAGGTTTAATTGACTCTTTCAGTGTGGTACCACATTACTACGTGATCGAAACCAGAAATAGCCTGGGATCTGTTCAACAAGTATGTGAAAAATGCGAAAATATGACCGTGATGAGGGCAAATCCCGGATCTATCCCAGACCTAACTTGCGTTATCCTCTAAAATATTGATCGAAACCAGGTTTAATGGACTGTTCCAGTGTGGTACCACATTACTACGTGATCCAGTCCAGAAAAAGCCCAGGATCTGGCCATCAAGTATGAGAAATATGCGAAAGTATGAGCCTGCTGAGGGCAAATCCCAGGCCCAACCTAGACATAACATGCGTTATCCTCTAAAATATTGATCGAAACCAGGTTTAATGGTCTGTTTCAGTGTGGTACCACATTACTACGTGATCCAAACCAGAAAAAGCCCAGGATCTGGCCATCAAGTATGAGAATTATGCGAAATTATGACCCTGATGAGGGCAAATCCTAGACCTAACTCAGACCTAACATGCGTTATCCTCTAAAATATTTATCAAGACCAGATTTAATTGAATGTTTCAGTGTGGTACCGCATTACTACGTGATCCAAACCAGAAAAAACCCAGGTTCCGTTCAACATGTATGTGGAGAATGCGAAAGTATGTGTCTGATGAGGGCAAATCCCAGGCCCAACCTAGACATAACATGCGTTATCCTCTAAAATATTGATCGAAACCAGGTTTAATTGACTCTTTCAGTGTGGTACCACATTACTATGTGATCCAAACCAGAAATAGCCAGGGATCTGTTCAACAAGTATGTGAAAAATGCGAATATATGACCCTGATGAGGGCAAATACCAGTCCTATCCCAGACCTAACATGCGTCATCCTCAAATATATTGACCGAAACCAGGTTTAATTGAACGCTTCAGTGCGGTACCGCATTACTACGTGATCCAAACCAGAAAAAACCCAGGATCCGTTCAACAAGTATGTGGAGAATGCGAAAGGATGTGTCTGATGAGGGCAAATCCCCGGCCTAAACTAGACATAACATGCGTTATCCTCTAAAATAGTGATCGAAACCAGGTTTAATGGACTGTTTCAGTGTGGTACCACATTACTACCTGATCCAAACCAGAAAAATTCCCAGGATCTGCTAAACAGGTATGTGGAGAATGCGAAAGTATGTGTCTGACGAGGGTAAATCCCAGGCCCAACCTAGACATAACATGCGTTATCCTCTAAAATATTGATCGAAACCAGGTTTAATTGACTGTTTCAGTGTGGTACCATATTACTACGTGATCCAAACCAGAAATAGCCAGGGATCTGTTCAACAAGTATGTGAAAAATGCGAAAATATGACCCTGATGAGCGCAAATCCCGGAGCTATCCCAGACCTAACTTGCGTTATCCTCTAAAATATTGATCGAAACCAGGTTTAATGGACTGTTCCAGTGTGGTACCACATTACTACGTGATCCAGTCCAGAAAAAGCCCAGGATCTGGCCATCAAGTATGAGAAATATGCGAAAGTATGAGCCTGCTGAGGGCAAATCCCAGGCCCAACCTAGACATAACATGCGTTATCCTCTAAAATATTGATCGAAACCAGGTTTAATTGACTCTTTCAGTGTGGTACCACATTACTACGTGATCGAAACCAGAAATAGCCTGGGATCTGTTCAACAAGTATGTGAAAAATGCGAAAATATGACCCTGATGTGGGCAAATCCCGGATCTATCCCAGACCTAACTTGCGTTATCCTCTAAAATATTGATCGAAACCAGGTTTAATTTACTGTTTCAGTGTGGTACCACATTACTACGCGATCCAAACCAGAAAAAACCCAGGATCTGTTCAACAAGTATGTGAAGAATGCGAAAGTATGTGTCTGATGAGGGCAAATCCCAGGCCCAACCTAGACCTAACTTGCGATATCCTCTAAAATATTTATCAAGACCAGATTTAATTGTATGTTTCAGTGTGGTACCACATTTCTACGCGATCCAAACCAGAAAAAACCCAGGATCTGTTCAACAAGTATGTGAAGAATGCGAAAGTATGTGTCTGATGAGGGCAAATCCCAGGCCCAACCTAGACCTAACTTGCGATATCCTCTAAAATATTGATCGAAACCAGGTTTAAAAGACTGTTTCAGTGTGGTACCACATTACTACATGATCCAAACCAGAAGAAACCCAGGGTCTCGTCAACAAGTATATGGAGAATGCGAAAGTATGAGCCTGACGAGGGCAAATCCCAGACCTATCCCAGACATAACTTGCGTTATCCTCTAAAATATTGATCGAAACCAGGTTTAATTTACTGTTTCAGTGTGGTACCACATTACTACGGGATCCAAACCAGAAAAAACCCAGGATCTGTTCAACAAGTATGTGGAGAATGCGGAAGTATGAGCCTGACGAGGGCAAATACCGAACCTATCCCAGACATAACTTGCGTTATCCTCTAAAATATTGATCGAAACCAGGTTTAATTGACTGTTTCAGTGTGGTACCACATTACTACGTGATCCAAACCAGAAATAGCCAGGGATGTGTTCAACAAGTATGTGAAAAATGCGAAAATATTACCCTGATGAGGACAAATCCTAGACCTAACCCAGACCTAACATGCGTTATCCTCTAAAATATTTATCAAGACCAGATTTAATTGTATGTTTCAGTGTGGTACCACATTTCTACGCGATCCAAACCAGAAAAAACCCAGGATCTGTTCAACAAGTATGTGAAGAATGCGAAAGTATGTGTCTGATGAGGGAAAATCCCAGGCCTAACCTAGACCTAACTTGCGTTATCCTCTAAAATATTGATCGAAACCAGGTTTAATGGACTGTTTCAGTGTGGTACCACATTACTACGTGATCCAAACCAGAAAAGACCCAGGATCTCGTCAACAAGTATGTGGAGAATGCGAAAGTATGTGTCTGATGAGGGAAAATCCCAACCCTAACAAAGACCTAACATGCGTTATCCTCAAAAATATTGATCGAAACCAGGTTTAATGGACTGTTTCATTGTGGTACCACATTACTACGTGATCCAAACCAGAAAAAACCCAGAATCTGTTTAACAAGTATGTGGAGAATGCGAAAGTATGTGTCTGATGACGTCAAATCACAAGCCCAACCTAGACATAACATGTGTTATCCTCTAAAATATTGATCGAAACCAGGTTTAATTGACTGTTTCAGTGTGGTACCACATTACTACGTAATCCAAGCCAGAAATAGCCAGGGATCTGTTCAACAAGTATGTGAAAAATGCGAAAATATGACCCTGATGAGGGCAAATCCCGGACCTATCCCAGACCTAACTTGCGTTATCCTCTAAAATATTGATCGAAACCAGGTTTAATTTACTGTTTCAGTGTGGCACCACATTACTACGTGATCCAATCCAGAAAAAGCCCAGGATCTGCTTAACAAGTTTGTGGAGAATGCGAAAGTATGTGTCTGATGAGGGCAAATCCCAGGCCCAACCTAGACATAACATGCGTTATCCTCTAAAATATTGATCGAAACCAGGTTTAGTGGACTGTTTCAGTGTGGTACCACATTACTACGCGATCCAAACCAGAAAAAGCCCAGGATCTGGCCATCAAGTATGAGAATTATGCGAAATTATGACCCTGATGAGGGCAAATCCTAGACCTAACCCAGACCTAACATGCGTTATCCTCTAAAATATTTATCAAGACCAGATTTAATTGAATGTTTCAGTGTGGTACCGCATTACTACGTGATCCAAACCAGAAAAAACCCAGGTTCCGTTCAACATGTATGTGGAGAATGCGAAAGTATGTGTCTGATGAGGGCAAATCCCAGGCCCAACCTAGACATAACATGCGTTATCCTCTAAAATATTGATCGAAACCAGGTTTAATTGACTCTTTCAGTGTGGTACCACATTACTATGTGATCCAAACCAGAAATAGCCAGGGATCTGTTCAACAAGTATGTGAAAAATGCGAATATATGACCCTGATGAGGGCAAATACCAGTCCTATCCCAGACCTAACATGCGTCATCCTCAAATATACTGACCGAAACCAGGTTTAATTGAACGCTTCAGTGCGGTACCGCATTACTACGTGATCCAAACCAGAAAAAACCCAGGATCCGTTCAACAAGTATGTGGAGAATGCGAAAGGATGTGTCTGATGAGGGCAAATCCCCGGCCTAAACTAGACATAACATGCGTTATCCTATAAAATAGTGATCGAAACCAGGTTTAATGGACTGTTTCAGTGTGGTACCACATTACTACCTGATCCGAACCAGAAAAATTCCCAGGATCTGCTAAACAGGTATGTGGAGAATGCGAAAGTATGTGTCTGACGAGGGTAAATCCCAGGCCCAACCTAGACATAACATGCGTTATCCTCTAAAATATTGATCGAAACCAGGTTTAATTGACTGTTTCAGTGTGGTACCATATTACTACGTGATCCAAACCAGAAATAGCCAGGGATCTGTTCAACAAGTATGTGAAAAGTGCGAAAATATGACCCTGATGAGGGCAAATCCCAGTCCTATCCCAGACCTAACTTGCGTTGTCCTCTAAAATATTGATGGAAACCAGGTTTAATTGAATGTTTCAGTGTGGTACCACATTACTACGTGATCCAAACCAGAAAAAACCCAGGATCTGTTTAACAAGTATGTGGAGAATGCGAAAGTATGTGTCTGATGAGGGAAAATCCCAGGACCAACCTAGACATAACATGCGTTATCCTATAAAATATTGATCGAAACCAGGTTTAATGGACTGTTTCTGTGTGATACCACATTACTACGTGATCCAAACCAGAAAAAACCCAGGATCTCGTCAACAAGTATGTGGAGAATGCGAAAGTATGAGCCTGACGAGGGCAAATCCCAGACCTATCCCAGACATAACTTGCGTTATCCTCTAAAATATTGATCGAAACCAGGTTTAATTTACTATTTCAGTGTGGTACCGCATTACTACGTGATCCAAACCAGAAAAAACCCAGGATCCGTTCAACAAGTATGTGGAGAATGCGAAAGTATGTGTCTGATGAGGGAAAATCCCAGGCCTAACCAAGACCTAACATGCGTTATCCTCAAAAATATTGATCGAAACCTGGTTTAATCGACTGTTTCAGTGTGGTACCACATTACCACCTGATCCAAAACAGAAAAATACCCTGGATCTGTTTAACAGGTATGTGTAGAACGCGAAAATATGTGTCTGATGAGGGCAAATCCCAAGCCCAACCTAGACATAACATGCGTTATCCTCTAAAATATTGATCGAAACCAGGTTTAATTGACTGTTTCAGTGTGGTACCACATTACTACGTAATCCAAACCAGAAATAGCCAGGGATCTGTTCAACAAGTATGTGAAAAATGCGAAAATATTACCCTGATGAGGTCAAATCCCGGACCTATCCCAGACATAACATGCGTTATCCCCTAAAATATTGATCGAAACCAGGTTTAATTGACTGTTTCTGTGTGGTACCACATTACTACGTGATCCAAACCAGAAATAGCCAGGGATCTGTTCAACAAGTATGAGAAATATGCGAAAGTACGAGCCTGATGAGAGCAATTCCCAGACCTAACCTAGACATAACATGAGTTATTCTCTAAAATATTCATCGAAACCAGGTTTAATGGACCTTTTCGGTGTGGTACCACATTACTACGCGATCCAAACCAGAGAAAACCCAGGACCCGTTCAACAAGTATGTGAAGAATGCGAAAGTATGTGTCTGAGGGAAAATCCCAGGCCTAACCTAGACCTAACTTGCGTTATCCTCTAAAATATTGATCGAAACCAGGTTTAATGGACTGTTCCAGTGTGGTGGCACATTTCTACGTGATGCAATCCAGAGAAAGCCCAGGATCGGCCCATCAAGTATGAGAAATAAGCGAAGGTATGAGCCTGCTGAGGGCAAATCCCAGACCTAACCCAGGCCTAACATGCCTTATCCTCTGAAATATTGATCGAAACCAGGTTTAATGGACTGTTTTAGAGTGGTACCACATTATTACGTGATCCAAACCAGAAAAATACCCAGGATCTGTTTAACAGGTATGTGTAGAACGCGAAAATATGTGTCTGATGACGGCAAATCCCCGGCCTAAACTAGACATAACATGCGTTATCCTCTAAAATATTCATCGAAACCAGGTTTAATGGACTGTTTCAGGGTGGTACCACATTACTACGTGATCCAAACCAGAAAAAACCCAGGGTCTCGTCAACAAGTATGTGGAGAATGCGAAAGTATGAGCCTGACGAGGGCAAATCCCAGACCTATCCGAGACATAACATGCGTTATCCTCTAAAATATTGATCGAAACCAGGTTTACTTGACTGTTTCAGTGTGGTACCACATTACTACGTGATCCAAACCAGAAATAGCCAGGGATCTGTTCAACAAGTATGTGAAAAATGCGAAAAAATTACCCTGATGAGGGCAAATCCCGGACCTATCCCAGACCTAACTTGCGTTATCCTCTAAAATATTGATCGAAACCAGGTTTAATTTACTGTTTCAGTGTGGTACCACATTAGTACGTGATCCAAACCAGAAATAGCCAGGGATCTGTGCAACAAGTATGAGAAATATGCGAAAGTACGAGCCCGATGAGAGCAAATCCTAGACCTAACCCAGACCTAACTTGCGTTATCCTCTAAAATATTGATCGAAACCAGGTTTAATTGACTGTTTCAGTGTGGTACCACATTACTACGTGATCCTATCCAGAAAAAGCCCAGGATCTGGCCAACAAGTATGAGAAGTATGCGAAAGTATGAGCCTGCTGAGGACAAATCCTAGACCTAACCCAGACCTAACACGTGTTATCCTCTAAAATATTTATCAAGACCAGATTTAATTGAATGTTTCAGTGTGGTACCACATTACCACCTGATCCAAACCAGAAAAATACCCAGGATCTGTTTAACAGGTATGTGTAGAACGCGAAAATATGTGTCTGATGAGGGCAAATCCCAAACCCAACCTAGACATAACATGCGTTATCCTCTAAAATATTGATCGAAACCAGGTTTAATTGACTGTTTCAGTGTGGTACCACATTACTGCGTGATCCAAACCAGAAAAAACCCAGGATCTGTTCAACAAGTATGTGAAGAATGCGAAAGTATGTGTCTGATGAGGGAAAATCCCAGGCCTAACCTAGACCTAATTTGCGATATCCTCTAAAATATTGATCGAAACCAGGTTTAAAGGTCTGTTTCAGTGTGGTGCCACATTACTACGTGATCCAATTCAGAAAAAGCCCACGAACTGGACATCAAGTATGAGAAGTATGCGAAAGTATGAGCCTGCTGAGGACAAATCCTAGACCTAACCCAGACCTAACATGCGTTATCCTCTAAAATATTTATCAAGACCAGATTTAATTGAATGTTTCAGCGTGGTACCACATTACTACGCGATCCAAACCAGAAAAAACCCAGGATCTCGTCAACAAGTATGTGGAGAATGCGAAAGTATGAGCCCGACGAGGGCAAATCCCAGACCTATCCCAGACCTAACATGCGTTATCCTCTAAAATACTTATCAAGACCAGATTTAATTGAATGTTTCAGTGTGGTACCACATTACTACGTGATCCAAACCTGAAAAAACCCAGGATCCGTTCAACAAGTATGTGAAGAATGCGAAAGTATGTGTCTGAGGGAAGATCCCAGGCCTAACCTAGACCTAACTTGCGTTATCCTCTAAAATATTGATCGAAACCAGGTTCAATGGACTGTTCCAGTGTGGTACCACACTTCTACGTGATGCAATCCAGAGAAAGCCCAGGATCTGGCCATCAAGTATGAGAAATATGCGAAAGTATGAGCCTGCTGAGGGCAAATCCCAGACCAAACCCAGACCTAACATGCCTTATCCTCTAAAATATTGATCTAAACCAGGTTTAATGGACTGTTTTAGAGTGGTACCACATTACTACGCGCTCCAAACCAGAAAAAACCCAGGATCTGTTCAACAAGTATGTGAAGAATGCGAAAGTATGTGTCTGATGACGGCAAATCCCCGGCCTAAACTAGACATAACATGCGCTATCCTCTAAAATATTGATCGAAACCAGGTTTAATGGACTGTTTCAGTGTGGTACCACATTACTACGTGATCCAAACCAGAAAAAACCCAGGATCTGGCCAACAAGTATGAGAAGTATGCGAAAGTATGAGCCTGCTGAGGACAAATCCTAGACCTAACCCAGACCTAACACGCGTTATCCTCTAAAATATTTATCAAGACCAGATTTAATTGAATGTTTCAGTGTGGTACCACATTACTACGTGATCCAAACCAGAAATAGCCAGGGATCTGTTCAACAAGTATGTGAAAAATGCGAAAAAATTACCCTGATGAGGGCAAATCCCGGACCTATCCCAGACCTAACTTGCGTTATCCTCTAAAATATTGACCGAAACCAGGTTTAATTTACTGTTTCAGTGTGGTACCACATTAGTACTTGATCCAAACCAGAAATAGCCAGGGATCTGTGCAACAAGTATGAGAAATATGCGAAAGTACGAGCCCGATGAGAGCAAATCCTAGACCTAACCCAGACCTAACTTGCGTTATCCTCTAAAATATTGATCGAAACCAGGTTTAATTGAATGTTTCAGTGTGGTACCACATTACTACGCGATCCAGACCAGAAAAAACCCAGGATCTGTTCAACAAGTATGTGAAGAATGCGAAAGTATGTGTCTGATGAGGGCAAATCCCAGGCCCAACCTAGACATAACATGCGTTATCCTCTAAAATATTGATCGAAACCAGGTTTAATTGACTGTTTCAGTGTGGTACCACATTACTACGTGATCCAATCCAGAAAAAGCCCAGGATTTGGCCAACAAGTATGAGAAGTATGCGAAAGTATGAGCCTGCTGAGGACAAATCCTAGACCTAACCCAGACCTAACACGCGTCATCCTCTAAAATATTTATCAAGACCAGATTTAATTGAATGTTTCAGTGTGGTACCACATTACCACCTGATCCAAACCAGAAAAATACCCAGGATCTGTTTAACAGGTATGTGTAGAACGCGAAAATATGTGTCTGATGAGGGCAAATCCCAAGCTCAGCCTAGACATAACATGCGTTATCCTCTAAAATATTGATCGAAACCAGGTTTAATTGACTGTTTCAGTGTGGTACCACATTACTACGTCATCCAAACCAGAAATAGCCAGGGATCTGTTCAACAAGTATGAGAAATATGCGAAAGTACGAGCCTGATGAGAGCAAATCCCAGACCTAACCTAGACCTAACATGAGTTATTCTCTAATATATTCATCGAAACCAGGTTTAGTGGACTTTTTCGGTGTGGTACCACATTACTACGTGATCCAAACCAGAAAAAACCCACGATCTGGCCATCAAGTATGAGAAGTATGCGAAAGTATGAGCCTGCTGAGGACAAATCCTAAACCTAACCCAGACCTAACATGCGTTATCCTCTAAAATATTTATCAAGACCAGATTTAATTGAATGTTTCAGTGTGGTACCACATTACTACGCGATCCAAACCAGAAAAAACCCAGGATCTCGTCAACAAGTATGTGGAGAATGCGAATGTATGAGCCTGGCGAGGGCAAATCCCAGACCTATCCCAGACATAACATGCGTTATCCTCTAAAATATTGATCGAAACCAGGTTTAACGGACTGTTTCAGTGTGGTACCACATTACTACGTGATCCAAACCAGAAAAAACCCAGGATCTGTTCAACAAGTATGTGAAGAATGCGAAAGTATGTGTCTGACGAGGGCAAATCCCAGACCTATCCGAGACATAACATGCGTTACCCTCTAAAATATTGATCGAAACCAGGTTTAATGGACTCTTTCAGTGTGGTACCACATTACTGCGTGATCCAAACCAGAAAAAACCCAGGATCTGTTCAACAAGTATGTGAAGAATGCGAAAGTATGTGTCGGATGAGGGAAAATCCCAGGCCTAACCTAGACCTAACTTGCGATATCCTCTAAAATATTGATCGAAACCAGGTTTAATGGACTGCTTCAGTGTGGTACCACATTACTGCGTGATCCCAACCAGAAAAAACCCAGGATCTGTTCAACAAGTATGTGAAGAATGCGAAAGTATGTGTCTGGTGAGGGAGAATCCCAGGCCTAACCAAGACCTAACATGCGTTATCCTCAAAAATATTTATCAACACCAGATTTAATTGAATGTTTCAGTGTGGTACCACATTACTACGCGATCCAAACCAGAAAAAACCCAGGATCTCGTCAACAAGTATGTGGAGAATGCGAATGTTTGAGCCTGACGAGGGCAAGTCCCAGACCTATCCCAGACATAACATGCGTTATCCTCTAAAATATTGATCGAAACCAGGTTTAATGGACTGTTTCATTGTGGTACCACATTACTACGTGATCCAAATCAGAAAAAACCCCGGATCTGTTCATCAAGTATGTGAAGAATGCGAAAGTATGTGTCTGATGAGGGAAAATCCCAGGCCTAACCTAGACCTAACTTGCGATATCCTCTAAAATATTGATCGAAACCAGGTTTAATGGACTGTTTCAGTGTGGTACCACATTACTACGTGATCCAAACCAGAAAAAAACCCAGGATCTCGTCAACAAGTATGTGGAGAATGCGAAAGTATGTGTCTGATGAGGGCAAATCCCAGGCCCAACCTAGATATAACATGCGTTATCCTCTAAAATATTGATCGAAACCAGGATTAATTTACTGTCTCAGTGTGGCACCACATTACTACGTGATCCAATCCAGAAAAAGCCCAGGATCTGTTTAACAAGTATGTGGAGAATGCGAAAGTATGTGTCTGATGAAGGCAAATCCCAGGCCCAACCTAGATATAACATGCGTTATCCTCTAAAATATTGATCGAAACCAGGTTTAATTGACTGTTTCAGTGTGGTACCACATTACTACGTGATGCAATTCAGAGAAAGCCCAGGATCTGGCCATCAAGTATGAGAAATATGCGAAAGTATGAGCCTGCTGAGGGCAAATCCCGGACCTATCCCAGACCTAACTTGCGTTATCCTATAAAATATTGATCGAAACCAGGATTAATTTACTGTTTCAGTGTGGCACCACATTACTACGTGATCCAATCCAGAAAAAGCCCAGGATCTGTTTAACAAGTATGTGGACAATGCGAAAGAATGTGTCTGATGAGGGCAAATCCCAGGCCCAACCTAGATATAACATGCGTTATCCTCTAAAATATTGATCGAAACCAGGTTTAATTGAATGTTTCAGTGTGGTACCACACTACTACGCGATCCAAACCAGGAAAAACCCAGGATCTCGTCAACAAGTATGTGGAGAATGCGAAAGTATGAGCCTGACGAGGGCAAATCCCAGACCTATCCCAGACCTAACTTGCGTATCCTCTAAAATATTCATCGAATCCAGGTTTAATGGACTTTTTCAGTGTGGTACCACATTACTACGTGTTCCAAACCAGAAAAAACCCAGGATCTGGTCAACAAGTATGTGGAGAATGCGAAAGTATGAGCCTGACGAGGGCAAATCCCGAACATATCGCAGACATAACTTGCGTTATCCTCTAAAATATTGATCGAAACCAGGTTTAATGGACTGTTTCAGTGTGGTACCACATTACTACGGGATCCATACCAGAAAAAGCCCAGAATCTGGCCATCAAGCATGAGAAATATGCGAAAGTACGAGACTGATGAGAGCAAATCCCAGACCTGACCTAGATCTAACATGGGTCATTCTCTAAAATATTCATCGAATCCAGGCTTAATGGACTTTTTCAGTGTGGTACCACATTACTACGTGTTCCAAACCAGAAAAAACCCAGGATCCGTTCAACAAGTATGTGAAGAATGCGAAAGTATGTGTCTGATGAGGGAAAATCCCAGGCCTAACCTTGACCTAACTTGCGTTATCCTCTAAAATATTGATCGAAACCAGGTTTAATGGACTGTTTCAGTGGGGTACCACATTCCTACGTGATCCATACCAGAAAAAGCCCAGAATCTGGCCATCAAGCATGAGAAATATGCGAATGTACGAGACTGATGAGAGCAAATCCCAGACCTGACCTAGATCTAACATGAGTCATTCTCTAAAATATTCATCGAATCCAGGTTTAATGGACTTTTTCAGTGTGGTACCACATTACTACGTGTTCCAAACCAGAAAAAACCCAGGATCCGTTCAACAAGTATGTGAAGAATGCGAAAGTATGTGTCTGATGAGGGAAAATCCCAGGCCTAACCTTGACCTAACTTGCGTTATCCTCTAAAATATTGATCGAAACCAGGTTTAATGGACTGTTTCAGTGGGGTACCACATTCCTACGTGATCCATACCAGAAAAACCCAGGATCTGTTCAACAAGTATGTGAAAAATGCGAAAGTATGACCCTGATGTTGGCAAATCCCAGAACTATCCCAGACCTAACATGCGATATCGTCTAAAATATTGATCGAGTCCAGAGATAATTGACTGTTTCAGTGTGGCACCACATTACTACATGATCCAAACCTGAAATAAGCCAGGATCTGTTCAACAAGTATGTGACGAATGCGAAAGCATGAGTCTGATGGCGGCAAATCCCAGGCCTAACCTAGACGGAGCATGAGTTACCCTCTAAAATAATGATCAAAACCAGGTTTAATGGACTGTTTCAGTGTGGTACCACATTACTACGAGATCCAGGAAGTGAAAGCCCAGGATCTGGCCAACGAGTATGTGAGAAATGCGAAGGTATGAGACTGATGAGGGCAGAACACATACCTATCCCAGACCTAACTTTCGTTATCCTATAAAATATTCATCGAGACCGGGATTAATCGACTGTTTCAGTGTGGTACCACTTTACTACGTGATCCAAACCAGAAAAAGCCAGGGTTCTGTTCAACAAGTATGGGAAAAATGCGAAAGTATGACCCTGATGAGTGCTAATCCCATACCTAACATGCGATATCGTCTAAAATATTGATCGAAACCAGGTTTAATCGACTGTTTCAGTGTGGTACCACATTACTACGTGATCCAAACCAGAAAAAGCCCAGGATCTGTTCAACAAGTATGTGAAAAACGCGAAACTATGAGCCTGATGAGGGCAAATCCCAGACCTATCGCAGACCAAGCATGAGTTATCCTCTAAAATATTGACCGCAACCAGGCGTAATCGACTGTTTCAGTGTGGTACCACATTACTACGTGATCCAAACCAGAAAACGCCCAGGATCTGGCCAACAAGTATGAGAAATATGCGAAAGTATGAGAGTCATGAGGGCAAATCCCAGGCCTAACCTCGACCTAACATGCGTTATCCTCTAAAATATTGATCGAAACCAGGTTTCATGGACTGTATCAGTGTAGTACCACATTACCACGTGGTTCAAGCCAGAAAAAACCCAGGATCTGTACAACAAGTATGTGAAAAATGCGAAAGTATGAGCCTGATGAGGGCAAATCCCAGGCCTAACCAAGACCTAACATGCGTTATCCTCTAAAATATTGATCGAAACCAGGTTTAATCGACTGTTTCAGTGTGGTGCCACATTACTACGTGATCCAAACCAGAAAAACCCCAGGATCTGGCCAACGAGTATGCGAAAAATGCGAAAGAATGAGCCAGATGAGGGCAAATCCTAGACCTAACCCAGACCTAACATGCGTTACCCTCAAAAATATTGACCGAGACTAGGTTTCATGTACTGTTCCAGTGTGGTACCACAATTACTACGTGATCCAGACCAGTGAAAGCCCAGGATCTGGCCAACAAGTATGTGAGAAATGCGAAGGTATGAGCGTGATGAGGGCAGATCCCACACCTATCCCCGACCTAAATTGCGTTATCCTGTGAAATATTGATCGAGACCGGGATTAATCGACTATTTCAGTGTGGTACCACATTACTACGTGATCCAATCCAGAAAAATCCAAGGATCTGGCCAACAAGTATGAGAAATATACGAAAGTATGAGTCTGATGAGGGCAAATACTAGACCTAACCCAGACCTAACATGCGATATCGTCTAAAATATTGATCGAAACCAGGTTTAATCGACTGTTTCAGAGTGGTACCACATTACTACGTGATCCAAACCAGAAAAAACCCAGGATCTGTTCAACAGGTATGAGAAATATGCGAAAGTTTGAGTCTGATGAGGGCAAATCCCAGGCCTAACCTAGACCTAACATGCGATATCGTCTAAAATATTGATCGAAACCAGGTTTAATCGACTGTTTCAGAGTGGTACCACATTACTACGTGATCCAAACCAGAAAAAGCCCAGGATCTGGCTAACAAGTATGAGAAATATGCGAAAGTATGAGCCAGATGAGGGCAAATCCCAAGCCTAACCTAGACCTAACATGGTGTATCCTCTAAAACATTGGTCGTATCCAGGTTTAATTAACTGTTTCTCTGTGGTACCACATTACTACGTGATCCAATCCAGAAAAATCCAAGGATCTGCCCAACAAGTATGAGAAATATGCGAAAGCATGACCCTGATGAGGGCAAATCCCAGACCTATCCCAGACCAAACATGCGATATCATCTAAAATATTGATCGAGACCATGTTTAATCGACTGTTTCAGTGTGGTACCAGACTGCTGCGTGATCCAGACCAGTGAAAGCCCAGGATCTGGCCAACGAGTATGCGAAAAATGCGAAAGTATGACCCTCATGATGGCAAATCCCAGAACTATCCCAGACCTAACATGCGATATCGTCCAAAATATTGATCGAGACCAGGTTTAATCGACTGTTTCAGTGTGGTACCACATTACTACGTGATCCAAACCAGAAAAAGCCAGGGTTCTGTTCAACAAGTATGAGAAATATGCGAAAGAATGAGCCAGATGAGGGCAAATCCTAGACCTAACCCAGACATAACATGCGTTACCCTCGAAAATATTGATCGAAACCAGGTTTAATCGACTGTTTCAGTGTGGTACCACATTACTACGTGATCCAGACCAGTGAAAGCCCAGGATCTGGCCAACAAGTATGTGAGAAATGCGAAGGTATGAGCCTGATGAGTGCAGGTCCCACACCTATCCCAGACCTAACTTTCGATATCCTATATAATATTGATCGAGACCGGGATTAATCGACTATTTCAGTGTGGTACCACATTACTACGTGATCCAATCCAGAAAAATCCAAGGATCTGGCCAACAAGTATGAGAAATATACGAAAGTATGAGTCTGATGAGGGCAAATGCTAGACCTAACCCAGACCTAACATGCGATATCGTCTAAAATATTGATCGAATCCAGGTTTAATGGACTTTTTCAGTGTGGTACCACATTACTACGTGTTCCAAACCAGAAAAAACCCAGGATCCGTTCAACAAGTATGTGAAGAATGCGAAAGTATGTGTCTGATGAGGGAAAATCCCAGGCCTAACCTTGACCTAACTTGCGTTATCCTCTAAAATATTGATCGAAACCAGGTTTAATGGACTGTTTCAGTGGGGTACCACATTCCTACGTGATCCATACCAGAAAAACCCAGGATCTGTTCAACAAGTATGTGAAAAATGCGAAAGTATGACCCTGATGTTGGCAAATCCCAGAACTATCCCAGACCTAACATGCGATATCGTCTAAAATATTGATCGAGTCCAGAGATAATTGACTGTTTCAGTGTGGCACCACATTACTACATGATCCAAACCTGAAATAAGCCAGGATCTGTTCAACAAGTATGTGACGAATGCGAAAGCATGAGTCTGATGGCGGCAAATCCCAGGCCTAACCTAGACCGAGCATGAGTTACCCTCTAAAATAATGATCAAAACCAGGTTTAATGGACTGTTTCAGTGTGGTACCACATTACTACGAGATCCAGGAAGTGAAAGCCCAGGATCTGGCCAACGAGTATGTGAGAAATGCGAAGGTATGAGACTGATGAGGGCAGAACACATACCTATCCCAGACCTAACTTTCGTTATCCTATAAAATATTCATCGAGACCGGGATTAATCGACTGTTTCAGTGTGGTACCACTTTACTACGTGATCCAAACCAGAAAAAGCCAGGGTTCTGTTCAACAAGTATGGGAAAAATGCGAAAGTATGACCCTGATGAGTGCTAATCCCATACCTAACATGCGATATCGTCTAAAATATTGATCGAAACCAGGTTTAATCGACTGTTTCAGTGTGGTACCACATTACTACGTGATCCAAACCAGAAAAAGCCCAGGATCTGTTCAACAAGTATGTGAAAAACGCGAAACTATGAGCCTGATGAGGGCAAATCCCAGACCTATCGCAGACCAAGCATGAGTTATCCTCTAAAATATTGACCGCAACCAGGCGTAATCGACTGTTTCAGTGTGGTACCACATTACTACGTGATCCAAACCAGAAAACGCCCAGGATCTGGCCAACAAGTATGAGAAATATGCGAAAGTATGAGAGTCATGAGGGCAAATCCCAGGCCTAACCTCGACCTAACATGCGTTATCCTCTAAAATATTGATCGAAACCAGGTTTCATGGACTGTATCAGTGTAGTACCACATTACCACGTGGTTCAAGCCAGAAAAAACCCAGGATCTGTACAACAAGTATGTGAAAAATGCGAAAGTATGAGCCTGATGAGGGCAAATCCCAGGCCTAACCAAGACCTAACATGCGTTATCCTCTAAAATATTGATCGAAACCAGGTTTAATCGACTGTTTCAGTGTGGTGCCACATTACTACGTGATCCAAACCAGAAAAACCCCAGGATCTGGCCAACGAGTATGCGAAAAATGCGAAAGAATGAGCCAGATGAGGGCAAATCCTAGACCTAACCCAGACCTAACATGCGTTACCCTCAAAAATATTGACCGAGACTAGGTTTCATGTACTGTTCCAGTGTGGTACCACAATTACTACGTGATCCAGACCAGTGAAAGCCCAGGATCTGGCCAACAAGTATGTGAGAAATGCGAAGGTATGAGCGTGATGAGGGCAGATCCCACACCTATCCCCGACCTAAATTGCGTTATCCTGTAAAATATTGATCGAGACCGGGATTAATCGACTATTTCAGTGTGGTACCACATTACTACGTGATCCAATCCAGAAAAATCCAAGGATCTGGCCAACAAGTATGAGAAATATACGAAAGTATGAGTCTGATGAGGGCAAATACTAGACCTAACCCAGACCTATCATGCGATATCGTCTAAAATATTGATCGAAACCAGGTTTAATCGACTGTTTCAGAGTGGTACCACATTACTACGTGATCCAAACCAGAAAAAACCCAGGATCTGTTCAACAGGTATGAGAAATATGCGAAAGTTTGAGTCTGATGAGGGCAAATCCCAGGCCTAACCTAGACCTAACATGCGATATCGTCTAAAATATTGATCGAAACCAGGTTTAATCGACTGTTTCAGAGTGGTACCACATTACTACGTGATCCAAACCAGAAAAAGCCCAGGATCTGGCTAACAAGTATGAGAAATATGCGAAAGTATGAGCCAGATGAGGGCAAATCCCAAGCCTAACCTAGACCTAACATGGTGTATCCTCTAAAACATTGGTCGTATCCAGGTTTAATTAACTGTTTCTCTGTGGTACCACATTACTACGTGATCCAATCCAGAAAAATCCAAGGATCTGCCCAACAAGTATGAGAAATATGCGAAAGCATGACCCTGATGAGGGCAAATCCCAGACCTATCCCAGACCAAACATGCGATATCATCTAAAATATTGATCGAGACCATGTTTAATCGACTGTTTCAGTGTGGTACCAGACTGCTGCGTGATCCAGACCAGTGAAAGCCCAGGATCTGGCCAACGAGTATGCGAAAAATGCGAAAGTATGACCCTCATGATGGCAAATCCCAGAACTATCCCAGACCTAACATGCGATATCGTCCAAAATATTGATCGAGACCAGGTTTAATCGACTGTTTCAGTGTGGTACCACATTACTACGTGATCCAAACCAGAAAAAGCCAGGGTTCTGTTCAACAAGTATGAGAAATATGCGAAAGAATGAGCCAGATGAGGGCAAATCCTAGACCTAACCCAGACATAACATGCGTTACCCTCAAAAATATTGATCGAAACCAGGTTTAATCGACTGTTTCAGTGTGGTACCACATTACTACGTGATCCAGACCAGTGAAAGCCCAGGATCTGGCCAACAAGTATGTGAGAAATGCGAAGGTATGAGCCTGATGAGTGCAGGTCCCACACCTATCCCAGACCTAACTTTCGATATCCTATATAATATTGATCGAGACCGGGATTAATCGACTATTTCAGTGTGGTACCACATTACTACGTGATCCAATCCAGAAAAATCCAAGGATCTGGCCAACAAGTATGAGAAATATACGAAAGTATGAGTCTGATGAGGGCAAATACTAGACCTAACCCAGACCTAACATGCGATATCGTCTAAAATATTGATCGAAACCAGGTTTAATCGACTGTTTCAGAGTGGTACCACATTACTACGTGATCCAAACCAGAAAAAACCCAGGATCTGTTCAACAGGTATGAGAAATATGCGAAAGTTTGAGTCTGATGAGGGCAAATCCTAGACCTAACCCAGACCTAACATGCGTTATCCTCAAAAATATTGATCGAAACCAGATTTAATTGAATGTTTCAGTGTGGTACCACACTACTACGCGATCCAAACCAGAAAAAACCCAGGATCTCGTCAACAAGTATGTGGAGAATGCGAAAGTATGTGTCTGATGAGGGCAAATCCCAGGCCCAACCTAGATATAACATGCGTTATCCTCTAAAATATTGATCGAAACCACGTTTAATTGACTGTTTCAGTGTGGTACCACATTACTACGTGATGCAATCCAGAGAAAGCGCAGGATCTGGCCATCAAGTATGAGAAATATGCGAAAGTATGAGCCTGCTGAGGGCAAATCCCGGACCTATCCCAGACCTAACTTGCGTTATCCTATAAAATATTGATCGAAACCAGGATTAATTTACTGTTTCAGTGTGGCACCACATTACTACGTGATCCAATCCAGAAAAAGCCCAGGATCTGTTTAACAAGTATGTGGAGAATGCGAAAGTATGTGTCTGATGAGGGCAAATCCCAGGCCCAACCTAGATATAACATGCGTTATCCTCTAAAATATTGATCGAAACCAGGTTTAATTGAATGTTTCAGTGTGGTACCACACTACTACGCGATCCAAACCAGGAAAAACCCAGGATCTCGTCAACAAGTATGTGGAGAATGCGAAAGTATGTGTCTGATGAAGGCAAATCCCAGGCCCAACCTAGATATAACATGCGTTATCCTCTAAAATATTGATCGAAACCAGGTTTAATGGACTGTTTCAGTGTGGTACCACATTACTACGGGATCCATACCAGAAAAAGCCCAGAATCTGGCCATCAAGCATGAGAAATATGCGAAAGTACGAGACTGATGAGAGCAAATCCCAGACCTGACCTAGATCTAACATGGGTCATTCTCTAAAATATTCATCGAATCCAGGCTTAATGGACTTTTTCAGTGTGGTACCACATTACTACGTGTTCCAAACCAGAAAAAACCCAGGATCCGTTCAACAAGTATGTGAAGAATGCGAAAGTATGTGTCTGATGAGGGAAAATCCCAGGCCTAACCTTGACCTAACTTGCGTTATCCTCTAAAATATTGATCGAAACCAGGTTTAATGGACTGTTTCAGTGGGGTACCACATTCCTACGTGATCCATACCAGAAAAAGCCCAGGATCTGTTCAACAAGTATGAGAAATATGCGAAAGTTTGAGTCTGATGAGGACAAATCCCAGGCCTAACCTAGACCTAACATGCGTTATCCTCTAAAATATTGATCGAAACCAGGTTTCATGGACGGTTTCAGTGTGGTACCACATTACCACGTGATTCAAGCCAGAGAAAACCCAGGATCTCGCCAACAAGTATGTGAAGAATGCGAAAGTATGGGTCTGATGAAGGCAAATCCTGGACCTAACCCAGACCTAACATGCGTTATCATCAAAAATAATGATCGAAACCAGTTTTAATCGGCTGTTTCAGAGTGGTACTACATTACTACGTAATCCAATCCAGTAAAATCCAAGGATCTGCCCAACAAGTATGAGAAATATGCGAAAGTATGAGACTCATGATGGCAAATCGCAGGCCTAACCTAGACCTAACATGGTGTACCCTCTAAAATATTGGTCGTATCCAGGTTTAGTTAACTGTTTCTTTGTGGTACCACATTACTACGTGATCCAATCCAGAAAAATCCAAGGATCTGCCCAACAAGTATGAGAAATATACGAAAGTATGACCCTGATGAGGGCAAATCCCAGACCTATCACAGACCTAAAATGTGATATCATCTAAAATATTGAACGAATCCAGGTTTAATCGACTGTTTCAGTGTGGTACCAGATTGCTACGTGATGCAGACCAGTGAAAGCCCAGGATCTGGCCAACGAGTATGCGAAAAATGCGAAAGTATGACCCTGATGGTGGCAAATCCCAGAACTATCCCAGACCTAACATGCGATATCGTCTAAAATATTGATCGAAACCAGGTTTCGTGGACTGTTTCAGTGTGGTACCACATTACTACGTGATCCAAACCAGACAAAGCCCAGGATCTGGCCAACGAGTATGCGCAAAACGCGAAAGAATGAGCCAGATGAGGGCAAATGCTAGACCTAACCCAGACATAACATGCGTTATCCTCAAAGATATTGTCCGAAACCAGGTTTAATGGACTGTTTCAGTGTGGTACCACATTACTACGTGATCCAGACCAGTGAAAGCCCAGGATCTGGCCAACGAGTATGCGAAAAATGCAAAAGTATGACCCTGATGTTGGCAAATCCCAGAACTATCCCAGACCTAACATGCGATATCGTCTAAAATATTGATCGAGTCCAGGGATAATTGACTGTTTCAGTGTGGCACCACATTACTACATGATCCAAACCTGAAATAAGCCAGGATCTGTTCAACAAGTATGTGAAGAATGCGAAAGCATGGGTCTGATGGGGGCAAATCCCAGGCCTAACCTAGACCGAGCATGAGTTACCCTCTAAAATATTGATCAAAACCAGGTTTAATGGACTGTTTCAGAGTGGTACCACATTACTACGGGATCCAAACCAGAAAAAGCCCAGAATCTGGCCATCAAGTATGAGAAATATGCGAAAGTACGAGACTGATGAGAGCAAATCCCAGACCTAACCTAGATCTAACATGAGTTATTCTCTAAAATATTCATCGAATCCAGGTTTAATGGACTTTTTCTGTGTGGTACCACATTACTACGTGTTCCAAACCAGAAAAAACCCAGGATCCGTTCAACAATTATGTGAAGAATGCGAAAGTATGTGTCTGATGAGGGAAAATCCCAGGCCTATTCTAGACCTAACTTGCGTTATCCTCTAAAATATTGATCGAAACCAGGTTTAATGGACTGTTTCAGTGTGGTACCACATTACTACGTGATCCAGACCAGTGAAAGCCCAGGATCTGGCCAACGAGTATGCGAAAAATGCAAAAGCATGACCCTGATGTTGGCAAATCCCAGAACTATCCCAGACCTAACATGCGATATCGTCTAAAATATTGATCGAGTCCAGGGATAATTGACTGTTTCAGTGTGGCACCACATTACTACATGATCCAAACCTGAAATAAGCCAGGATCTGTTCAACAAGTATGTGAAGTATGCGAAAGCATGGGTCTGATGGGGGCAAATCCCAGGCCTAACCTAGACCGAGCATGAGTTACCCTCTAAAATATTGATCAAAACCAGGTTTAATGGACTGTTTCAGTGTGGTACCACATTACCACGTGATTCAAGCCAGAAAAAACCCAGGATCTGTACAACAAGTATATGAAAAATGCGAAAGTATGAGCCTGATGAGGGCAAATCCCAGGCCTAACCTAGACCTAACATGCGATATCGTCTAAAATATTGATCGAAACCAGGTTTAATCGACTGTTTCAGTGTGGTACCACATTACTACGTGATCCAGACCAGTGAAAGCCCAGGATCTGGCCAACAAGTATGTGAGAAATGCGAAGGTATGAGCCTGATGAGTGCAGATCCCACAACTATCCCAGACCTAACTTTCGATATCCTATAAAATATTGATCGTGACCGGGATTAATCGACTGTTTCAGTGTGTTACCACTTTACTACGTGATCCAAACCAGAAAAAGCCAGGGTTCTGTTCAACGAGTATGAGAAATATGCGAAAGTATGAGACTCATGAGGGCAAATCCCAGGCCTAACCTAGACCTAACATGCGTTATCCTCTAAAATATTGATCGAAACCAGGTTTAATTAACTGTTTCTCTGTGGTACCACATTACTACGTGATCCAATCCAGAAAAATCCAAGGATCTGCCCAACAAGTATGAGAAATATGCGAAAGTATGACCCTGATGAGGGCAAATCCCAGACCTATCCCAGACCTAACATGCGATATCATCTAAAATATTGATCGAAACCAGGTTTAATCGACTGTTTCAGTGTGGTACCAGATTGCTACGTGATGCAGACCAGTGAAAGCCTAGGATCTGGCCAACGAGTATGCGAAAAATGCGAAAGTATGACCCTGATGATGGCAAATCCCAGAACTATCCCAGACCTAACATGCGATATCGTCTAAAATATTGATCGAAACCAGGTTTCGTGGACTGTTTCAGTGTGGTACCACATTACTACGTGATCCAAACCAGAAAAAGCCCAGGATCTGGCCAACGAGTATGCGAAAAATGCGAATGAATGAGCCAGATGAGGGCAAATCCTAGACCTAACCCAGACCTAACATGCGTTACCCTCAAAAATATTGATCGAAACCAGGTTTAGTCGACTGTTTCAGTGTGGTACCACATTACTACGTGATGCAGACCAGTGAAAGCCCAGGATCTGGCCGACAAGTATGTGAGAAATGCGAAGGTATGAGCCTGATGAGGGCAGATCCCACACCTATCCCAGACCTAACTTGCGTTATCCTATAAAATATTGATCGAGACCGGGATTAATCGACTGTTTCAGTGTGGTACCACTTTACTACGTGATCCAAACCAGAAAAAGCCAGGGTTCTGTTCAACAAGTATGTGAAAAATGCGAAAGTATGACCCTGATGATGGCAAATCCCAGACCTATCCCAGACCTAACATGCGATATCGTCTAAAATATTGATCGAAACCTGGTTTAATCGACTATTTCAGAGTGGTACCACACTACTACGTGATCCAAACTAGAAAAAGCCCAGGATCTGGCCAACGAGTATGCGAAAAATGCGAAAGAATGAGCCAGATGAGGGCAAATCCTAGACCTAACCCAGACCTAACATGCGTTACCCTCAAAAATATTGATCGAAACCAGGTTTAATCGACTGTTTCAGTGTGATACCACATCACTACGTGATCCAGACCAGTGAAAGCCCAGGATCTGGCCAACGAGTATGCGAAAAATGCAAAAGTATGACCCTGATGTTGGCAAATCCCAGAACTATCCCAGACATAACATGCGATATCGTCTAAAATATTGATCGAGTCCAGGGATAATTGACTGTTTCAGTGTGGCACCACATTACTACATGATCCAAACCTGAAATAAGCCAGGATCTGTTCAACAAGTATGTGAAGAATGCGAAAGCATGGGTCTGATGGGGGCAAATCCCAGGCCTAACCTAGACCGAGCATGAGTTACCCTCTAAAATATTGATCAAAACCAGGTTTAATGGACTGTTTCAGTGTGGTACCACATTACTACGAGATCCAGGAAGTGAAAGCCCAGGATCTGGCCAACAAGTATGTGAGAAATGCGAAGGTATGAGACTGATGAGGGCAGAACCCATACCTATCCCTGACCTAACTTTCGTTATCCTATAAAATATTCATCAAGACCGGGATTAATCGACTGTTTCAGTGTGGTTCCACTTTACTACGTGATCCAAACCAGAAAAAGCCAGGGTTCTGTTCAACAAGTATGGCAAAATTCCAAAGTATGACCCTGATGAGTGCAAATCCCAGACCTAACATGCGATATCGTCTAAAATATTGATCGAAGCCAGGTTTAATCGACTGTTTCCGTGTGGTACCACATTACTACGCGATCCAAACCAGAAAAAGCCCAGGATCTGTTCAACAAGTATGTGAAAAACGCGAAACTATGAGCCTGATGAGGGCAAATCCCAGACCCATTTGCAGACCAAGCATGAGTTATCCTCTAAAATATTGATCGAAACCAGGTTTCATGGACTGTATCAGTGTAGTACCACATTACCACGTGATTCAAGCCAGAAAAAACCCAGGATCTGTACAACAAGTATGTGAAAAATGCGAAAGTATGAGCCTGATGAGGGCAAATCCCAGGCCTAACCTAGACCTAACATGCGTTATCCTCTAAAATATTGATCGAAACCAGGTTTAATCGACTGTTTCAGTGTGGTGCCACATTACTACGTGATCCAAACCAGAAAAACCCCAGGATCTGGCCAACGAGTATGCGAAAAATGCGAAAGAATGAGCCAGATGAGGGCAAATCCTAGACCTAACCCAGACCTAACATGCGTTACCCTCAAAAATATTGATCGAAACCAGGTTTAATCGACTGTTTCAGTGTGGCACGACATTACTACGTGATCCAGACCAGTGAAAGCCCAGGATCTGGCCGACAAGTATGTGAGAAATGCGAAGGTATGAGCCTGATGAGGGCAGATCCCACACCTATCCCAGACCTAACTTGCGTTATCCTATAAAATATTGATCGAGACCGGGATTAATCGACTGTTTCAGTGTGGTACCACTTTACTACGCGATCCAAACCAGAAAAAGCCAGGGTTCTGTTCAACAAGTATGTGAAAAATGCGAAAGTATGACCCTGATGTGGGCAAATCCCAGACCTATCCCAGACCTAACATGCGATATCGTCTAAAATATTGATCGAAACCAGGTTTAATCGACTGTTTCAGAGTGGTACCACATTACTACGTGATCCAAACCAGAAAAAGCCCAGGATCTGGCCAACAAGTATGAGAAATATACGAAAGTATGAGACACATGAGGGCAAATCCCAGGCCTAACCTAGACCTAACATGGTGTATCCTCTAAAATATTGGTCGTATCCAGGTTTAATTAACTGTTTCTCTGTGGTACCACATTACTACGTGATCCAATCCAGAAAAATCCAAGGATCTGCCCAACAAGTATAAGAAATATGCGATAGTATGACCCTGATGAGGGCAAATCCCAGACCTATCACAGACCTAACATGCGATATCATCTAAAATATTGATCGAAACCAGGTTTAATCGACTGTTTCAGTGTGGTACCAGATTGCTACGTGATGCAGACCAGTGAAAGCCTAGGATCTGGCCAACGAGTATGCGAAAAATGCGAAAGTATGACCCTGATGATGGCAAATCCCAGAACTATCCCAGACCTAACATGCGATATCGTCGAAAATATTGATCGAAACCAGGTTTCGTGGACTGTTTCAGTTTGGTACCACATTACTACGTGATCCAAACCAGAAAAAGCCCAGGATCTGGCCAACGAGTATGCGAAAAATGCGAAAGAATGAGCCAGATGAGGGCAAATCCTAGACCTAACCCAGACCTAACATGCGTTACCCTCAAAAATATTGATCGAAACCAGGTTTAATCGACTGTTTCGGTGTGGTACCACATTACTACGTGATCCAAAGCAGAAAAAACCCAGGATCCGTTCAACATGTATGTGAAGAATGCGAAAGTATGAGCCTGACGAGGGCAAATCCCAGACCTATCCCAGACATAACGTGCGTTTTCGTCTAAAATATTGACCGAAACCTGTTTTAATCGACTGTTTCAGTGTGGTACCACATTACTACGTGATCCAAACCAGAGAAAGCCCAGAATCTGGCCATCATCTATGAGAAATATGCGAAAGTACGAGCCTGATGAGAGCAAATTCCAGACCTAACCAAGACCTAACATGCGTTATTCTCTAAAATATTGTTCGAAACCAGGTTTAATGGACTGCTTCAGTGTGGTACCACATTACTACGTGATCCAAACCAGAAAAAGCCAGGGATCTGTTCAACAAGTATGTGAAAAATGCGAAAATATGACCCTGATGAGGGCAAATCCCGGACCTATCCCAGACCTAACTTGCGTTATCCTCTAAAATATTTATCGAAGCCAGGTTTAATGGACTGTTTCAGTGTGGTACCACATTACTACGTGATCCAAACCAGAAAAAGCCAGGGATCTGTTCAACAAGTATGTGAAAAATGCGAAAATATGATCCTGATGAGGGCAAATTGCGGACCTAACTTAGACCTAACATGCGTTACCCTCAAAATTATTGATCGAAACCAGGTTTAATCGACTGTTTCAGTGTTGTACCACATTACTACGTGATCCAAACCAGAATAGAATCCAGGATCTGTACAACTAGCATGTGAAGAATGCGAAAGTATGAGCCTGACGAGGGCAAATCCCAGACCTATACCAGACATAACATGCGTTATCCTCTAAAATATTGATCGAAACCAGGTTTAATGGACTGTTTCAGTGTGGTACCACATTACTACCTGATCCAAACCAGAAAAAGCCCAGGATCTGTTCAACAAGTATGTGAAAAACGCGAAACTATGAGCCTGATGAGGGCAAATCCCAGACCCATTTGCAGACCAAGCATGAGTTATCCTCTAAAATATTGATCGAAACCAGGTTTCATGGACTGTATCAGTGTAGTACCACATTACCACGTGATTCAAGCCAGAAAAAACCCAGGATCTGTACAACAAGTATGTGAAAAATGCGAAAGTATGAGCCTGATGAGGGCAAATCCCAGGCCTAACCTAGACCTAACATGCGTTATCCTCTAAAATATTGATCGAAACCAGGTTTAATCGACTGTTTCAGTGTGGTGCCACATTACTACGTGATCCAAACCAGAAAAACCCCAGGATCTGTTCAACAAGTATGCGAAAAATGCGAAAGAATGAGCCAGATGAGGGCAAATCCTAGACCTAACCCAGACCTAACATGCGTTACCCTCAAAAATATTGATCGAAACCAGGTTTAATCGACTGTTTCAGTGTGGCACGACATTACTACGTGATCCAGACCAGTGAAAGCCCAGGATCTGGCCGACAAGTATGTGAGAAATGCGAAGGTATGAGCCTGATGAGGGCAGATCCCACACCTATCCCAGACCTAACTTGCGTTATCCTATAAAATATTGATCGAGACCGGGATTAATCGACTGTTTCAGTGTGGTACCACTTTACTACGCGATCCAAACCAGAAAAAGCCAGGGTTCTGTTCAACAAGTATGTGAAAAATGCGAAAGTATGACCCTGATGTGGGCAAATCCCAGACCTATCCCAGACCTAACATGCGATATCGTCTAAAATATTGATCGAAACCAGGTTTAATCGACTGTTTCAGAGTGGTACCACATTACTACGTGATCCAAACCAGAAAAAGCCCAGGATCTGGCCAACAAGTATGAGAAATATACGAAAGTATGAGACACATGAGGGCAAATCCCAGGCCTAACCTAGACCTAACATGGTGTATCCTCTAAAATATTGGTCGTATCCAGGTTTAATTAACTGTTTCTCTGTGGTACCACATTACTACGTGATCCAATCCAGAAAAATCCAAGGATCTGCCCAACAAGTATAAGAAATATGCGATAGTATGACCCTGATGAGGGCAAATCCCAGACCTATCACAGACCTAACATGCGATATCATCTAAAATATTGATCGAAACCAGGTTTAATCGACTGTTTCAGTGTGGTACCAGATTGCTACGTGATGCAGACCAGTGAAAGCCTAGGATCTGGCCAACGAGTATGCGAAAAATGCGAAAGTATGACCCTGATGATGGCAAATCCCAGAACTATCCCAGACCTAACATGCGATATCGTCGAAAATATTGATCGAAACCAGGTTTCGTGGACTGTTTCAGTTTGGTACCACATTACTACGTGATCCAAACCAGAAAAAGCCCAGGATCTGGCCAACGAGTATGCGAAAAATGCGAAAGAATGAGCCAGATGAGGGCAAATCCTAGACCTAACCCAGACCTAACATGCGTTACCCTCAAAAATATTGATCGAAACCAGGTTTAATCGACTGTTTCAGTGTGGTACCACATTACTACGTGATCCAGACCAGTGAAAGCCCAGGATCTGGCCGACAAGTATGTGAGAAATGCGAAGGTATGAGCCTGATGAGGGCAGATCCCACACCTATCCCAGACCTAACTTGCGTTATCCTATAAAATATTGATCGAGACCGGGATTAATCGACTGTTTCAGTGTGGTACCACTTTACTACGTGATCCAAACCAGAAAAAGCCAGGGTTCTGTTCAACAAGTATGTGAAAAATGCGAAAGAATGACCCTGATGAGGGCAAATCCCAGACCTATCCCAGACCTAACATGCGATATCGTCTAAAATATTGATCGAAACCTGGTTTAATCGACTATTTCAGAGTGGTAACACATTACTACGTGATCCAAACCAGAAAAAGCCCAGGATCTGGCCAACGAGTATGCGAAAAATGCGAAAGAATGAGCCAGATGAGGGCAAATCCTAGACCTAACCCAGACCTAACATGCGTTACCCTCAAAAATATTGATCGAAACCAGGTTTAATCGACTGTTTCAGTGTGATACCACATCACTACGTGATCCAGACCAGTGAAAGCCCAGGATCTGGCCAACAAGTATGTGTGAAATGCGAAGGTATGAGCCTGATGAGGGCAGATCCCACACCTATCCCAGACCTAACTTGCGTTATCCCATAAAATATTGATTGAGACCGGGATTAATCGAATGTTTCAGTGTGGTACCACTTCACTACGTGATCCAAACTAGAAAAAGCCAGGGTTCTGTTCAACAAGCATGTGAAAAATGCGAAAGTATGACCCTGATGAGGGCAAATCCCAGACCTATCCCAGACCTAACATGCGATATCGTCTAAAATATTGATCGAAACCTGGTTTAATCGACTATTTCTGAGTGGTACCACATTACTACGTGATCCAAACCTGAAAAAGCCCAGGATCTGGCCAACAAGTATGAGAAATATGGGACAGTATGAGACCCACGAGGGCAAATCCCAGGCCTAACCTAGACCTAACATGGTGTATCCTCTAAAATATTGGACGTATACAGGTTTAATTAACTGTTTCTCTGTGGTACCACATTACTACGTGATCCAATCCAGAAAAATCCAAGGATCTGCCCAACAAGTATGAGAAATATGCGAAAGTATGGGTCTGCTGAGGGCAAATCCTAGACCTAACCCAGACCTAACATGCGATATCATCTAAAATATTGATCGCAACCAGGTTTAATCGACTGTTTCAGTATGGTACCAGATTGCTACGTAATGCAGACCAGTGAAAGCCTGGGATCTGGCCAACGAGTATGCGAAAAATGCGAAAGTATGACCCTGATGTTGGCAAATCCTGGAACTATCCCAGACCTAACATGCGATATCGTCTAAAATATTGATCGAAACCAGGTTTCGTGGACTGTTTCAGTGTGGTACCACATTACTACGTGATCCAAACCAGAAAAAGCCAGGGTTCTGTTCAACAAGTATGTGAAAAATGCGAAAGTATTACCCTGATGAGGGCAAATCCTAGACCTAACCCAGACCTAACATGCGTTACCCTCAAAAATATTGATCGAAACCAGGTTTAATCGACTGTTTCAGTGTGGTACCACATTACTACGTGATCCAGACCAGTGAAAGCCCAGGATCTGGCCAACGAGTATGCGAAAAATGCGAAAGAATGAGCCTGATGAGGGCAGATCCCACACCTATCCCAGACCTAACTTGCGTTATCCTATAAAATATTGATCGAGACCGGGATTAATCGACTGTTTCAGTGTGGTACCACTTTACTACGTGATCCAAACCAGAAAAAGCCAGGGATCTGTTCAACAAGTATGTGAAAAATGCGAAAGTATGTGTCTGATGGGGGCAAATCCCAGGCCCAACCTAGACATAGCATGCGTTATCCTCTAAAATATTGATCGAAACCAGGTTTTATTGAATGTTTCAGTGTGATACCACATTACTACGTGATCCAATCCAGAAAAAGCCCAGGATCTAGCCATCAAGTATGAGAAATATGCGAAAGTGTGAGCCTGCTGAGGGCAAATCCTAGACCTAACGCAGACATAACATGAGTTATTCTCTAAAATATTGCTCCAAACCAGGTTTAATGGACTTTATCAGTGTGGTACCACATTAGTACATGATCCAAACCAGAATAAGCCAGGGATCTCTTCAACAAGTATGTGAAAAACGCGAAAGTATGACCCTGATGAGGGCAAATCTCAGGCCTAACCTAGACCTAACATGCGTTATCCTCTAAAATATTCATCGAAACTAGGTTTAATGGACTGTTTCAGTGTGGTACCACATTACTACGTGATCCAAACCAGAAAAAGCCCAGAATCTGGCCATCAACTATGAGAGATATGCGAAAGTACGAGCCTGATGAGAGCAAATCCCAGACCTAACCAAGACCTAACATGCGTTATTCTGTAAAATATTGATCGAAACCAGGTTTAATGGACTGCTTCAGTGTGGCACCACATTACTACGTGATCCAAACCAGAAAAAGCCAGGGATCTGTTCAATAAGTATGTGAAAAATGCGAAAATATGACCCTGATGAGGGCAAATCCCGGACCTATCCCAGACCTAACTTGCGTTATCCTCTAAAATATGTATCGAAACCAGGCTTAATGGACTGTTTCAGTGTGGTACCACATTACTACGTGATCCAAACCAGAAAAAGCCAGGGATCTGTTCAACAAGTATGTGAAAAATGCGATAATATGACCCTGATGAGAGCAAATCCCAGACCTAACCAAGACCTAACATGCGTTATTCTCTAAAATATTCATCGAAACCAGGATTAATGGACTGTTTCAGTGTGGTACCACATTACTACGGGATCCAAACTAGAAAAAGGCCAGAATCTGGCCATCAAGTATGACAAATATGCGAAAGTACGAGTCTGATGAGAGCAAATCCCAGACCTAACCTAGACCTAACATGAGTTATTCTCTAAAATATTCATCGAAACCAGGTTAAATGGACTTTTTTGGTGTGGTACCACATTACTACGTGATCCAAAGCAGAAAAAACCCAGGATCCGTTCAACATGTATGTGAAGAATGCGAAAGTATGAGCCTGACGAGGGCAAATCCCAGACCTATCCCAGACATAACGTGCGTTTTCGTCTAAAATATTGACCGAAACCTGTTTTAATCGACTGTTTCAGTGTGGTACCACATTACTACGTGATCCAAACCAGAAAAAGCCCAGAATCTGGCCATCATCTATGAGAAATATACGAAAGTACGAGCCTGATGAGAGCAAATCCCAGACCTAACCAAGACCTAACATGCGTTATTCTCTAAAATATTGTTCGAAACCAGGTCTAATGGACTGTTTCAGTGTGGTACCACATTACTACGTGATCCAAACCAGAAAAAATCCAGAATCTGTTCAACAAGTATGTGAAAAACGCGAAACTATGACCCTGATGAGGGCAAATCCCAGACCTATCCCAGACATAACATGCGTTATCCTCTAAAATATTGACCGAAACCTGTTTTAATCGACTGTTTCAGTGTGGTACCACATTACTACGTGATCCAAACCAGAAAAAGCCCAGAATCTGGCCATCATCTATGAGAAATATGCGAAAGTACGAGCCTGATGAGAGCAAATTCCAGACCTAACCAAGACCTAACATGCGTTATTCTCTAAAATATTGTTCGAAACCAGGTTTAATGGACTGCTTCAGTGTGGTACCACATTACTACGTGATCCAAACCAGAAAAAGCCAGGGATCTGTTCAACAAGTATGTGAAAAATGCGAAAATATGACCCTGATGAGGGCAAATCCCGGACCTATCCCAGACCTAACTTGCGTTATCCTCTAAAATATTTATCGAAACCAGGTTTAATGGACTGTTTCAGTGTGGTACCACATTACTACGAGATCCAAACCAGAAAAAGCCAGGGATCTGTTCAACAAGTATGTGAAAAATGCGAAAATATGATCCTGATGAGGGCAAATTGCGGACCTAACTTAGACCTAACATGCGTTACCCTCAAAATGATTGATCGAAACCAGGTTTAATCGACTGTTTCAGTGTTGTACCACATTACTACGTGATCCAAACCAGAATAGAATCCAGGATCTGTACAACTAGCATGTGAAGAATGCGAAAGTATGAGCCTGACGAGGGCAAATCCCAGACCTATACCAGACATAACATGCGTTATCCTCTAAAATATTGATCGAAACCAGGTTTAATGGACTGTTTCAGTGTGGTACCACATTACTACCTGATCCAAACCAGAAAAAACCCAGGATCCGTTCTACATGTATGTGAAGAATGCAAAATTATGTGTCTGATGAGGGAAAATCCCAGGCCTAACCTAGACCTAACATGCGTTATCCAAAAATATTTATCAAGACCAGATTTAATTCAATGTTTCAGTGTGGTACCACATTGCTACGTGATCCAGACCAGAAAAAAACCCAGGATCTGGCCATCAAATACGAGAAATATGCGAAAGTACGTGCCTGGTGAGAGCAAATCCCAGACCTAACCAAGACCTAACATGTGTTATTCTCTAGAATATTGATCGAAACCAGGTTTAATGGACTGTTTCAGTGTGGTACCACATTACTGCGTGATCCAATCCAGAAAAAACCCAGGATCTAGCCATCAAGTATGAGAAATATGCGAAAGTATGTGCCTGCTGGGGGCAAATCCTGGACCTAACCCAGACCTAACATGAGTTATTCTCTAAAATAATGATCCAAACCAGGTTTAATGGACTGTTTCAGTGTGGTACCACATTAGTACATGATCCAAACCAGAATAAGCCAGGGATTTGTTCAACAAGTATGTGAAAAACGCGAAAGTATGACCCTGATGAGGGCAAATCCCAGGCCTAATCTAGACCTAACATGCGTCATCCTCTAAAATATTGATCGAAACTAGGTTTAATGGACTGTTTCAGCGTGGTACCACATTACTACGTGATCCAATCCAGAAAAAGACCAGGATCTAGCCATCAAGTATGAGAAATGTGCGAAAGTATGAGCCTGATGAGGGCAAATCCCAGACCTAACCAAGACCTAACATGCGTTATTCTCTAAAATATTGTTCGAAAACTGGTTTAATGGACTGTTTCAGTGTGGTACCACATTACTGCGTGATCCGATCCAGAAAAAGCCCAGGATCTAGCCATCAAGTATGAGAAATATGCGAAAGTATGAGCCTGCTGAGGGCAAATCCTAGACCTAACCCAGACCTATCATGAGCTATTCTCTAAAATATTGATCCAAACCAGGTTTAATGGACTGTTTCAGTGTGGTACCACATTAGTACATGATCCACACCAGAATAAGCCAGGGATCTGTTCAACAAGTATGTGAAAAACGCGAAATTATGACCCTGATGGGGGCAAATCCCAGACCTAACCAAGACCTAACATGCGTTATTCTCTAAAATATTGTTCGAAACCAGGTTTAATGGACTGTTTCAGCGTGGTACCACATTACTACGTGATCCAATCCAGAAAAAGACCAGGATCTAGCCATCAAGTATGAGAAATGTGCGAAAGTATGAGCCTGATGAGGGCAAATCCCAGACCTAACCAAGACCTAACATGCGTTATTCTCTAAAATATTGTTCGAAACTAGGTTTAATGGACTGTTTCAGTGTGGTACCACATTACTACGTGATCCAAACCAGAAAAACCCAGGATCTGTTCAACAAGTATGTGAAAAATGCGAAAGTATGACCCTGATCAGGGCAAATCCCAGACCTATCCCAGACATAACATGCGTTATCCTCTAAAATATTGATCGAAGCCAGGTTTAATGGACTGTTTCAGTGTGGTACCACATTACTACGTGATCCAATCCAGAAAAAGCCCAGGATCTAGCCATCAAGTATGAGAAATGTGCGAAAGTATGAGCCTGATGAGGGCAAATCCTAGACCTAACCCAGACCTAGCATGCGTTATCATCCACAATATTTATCAAGACCAGGTCTAATTGAATGTTTCAGTGTGGTACCACGTTACTACGTGATGCAAACCAGAAAAAACCCAGGATATGTTCAACAAGTATGTGGAGAATGCGAAGGTAAGTGTCTGATGAGGGCAAATCCCAGGCCTAACCTAGACATAACATGCGTTATCCTCTAAAATATTCATCGAAACCAGGTTTAATGGACTGTTTCAGTGTGGTACCACATTACTACGGGATCCAAACCAGAAAAAGGCCAGAATTTGGCCATCAAGTATGAGAAATATGCGAATGTACGAGCCTGATGAGAGCAAATCCCAGACCTAATCTAGACCTAACATGAGTTATTCTCTAAAATATTCATCGAAACCAGGTTTAATGGACTTTTTCAGTGTGGTACCACATTACTACGTGATCCAAACCAGAAAAAACCCAGGATCCGTTCTACATGTATGTGAAGAATGCGAAAGTATGTGTCTGGTGAGGGCAAATCCCAGGCCTAACCTAGACCTAACCCTGCGCTATCCTCTAAAATATTTATCAAGACCAGATTTAGTTGAATGTTTCAGTGTGGTACCACATTACTACGTGATCCAAACCAGAAGAAAACCCAGGATCTCTACAACTAGTATGTCAAGAATGCGAAAGTATGAGCCTGACGAGGGCAAATCCCAGACCTATCCCAGACATAACTTGCGTTATCGTCTGAAATATTGACCGAAACCTGTTTTAATCGACTGTTTCAGTGTGGTACCACATTACTACGTGATCCAAACCAGAAAAAGCCCAGAATCTGGCCATCATCTATGAGAAATATGCGAAAGTACGAGCCTGATGAGAGCAAATCCCAGACCTAACCAAGACCTAACATGCGTTATTCTGTAAAATATTGATCGAAACCAGGTTTAATGGACTGCTTCAGTGTGGCACCACATTACTACGTGATCCAAACCAGAAAAAGCCAGGGATCTGTTCAATAAGTATGTGAAAAATGCGAAAATATGACCCTGATGAGGGCAAATCCCGGACCTATCCCAGACCTAACTTGCGTTATCCTCTAAAATATGTATCGAAACCAGGCTTAATGGACTGTTTCAGTGTGGTACCACATTACTACGTGATCCAAACCAGAAAAAGCCAGGGATCTGTTCAACAAGTATGTGAAAAATGCGAAAATATGACCCTGATGAGGGCAAATCCCGGACCTATCCCAGACCTAACTTTTTTTTTTTTTTTTTTTTTTTTGTCGTGGGGAAAATCTTCGAAAGACTCCCGCCCACCTCCTTGGGGAGAGGTGGGAGGGGTGTGTGGGATTCCCCGCGCCCGTACAACAACAGGCGCGGGACCTACCCACTAAAAACCCCACTGTGACCCTTCGGCACGCTTTGGGAGGATACCGGGAATTGCTCGAAGCATTCTTCCGGTATCCTCCCCGTGCCCGCGCTTTCGCGCCCATCCCCCGGGGGGACAATCGGTCCCCCTAGTAGAGACACGGCCTCATAGCGGTGGGACGGGGCCACTCCATCCCGCCGCTATCCGTCCCGGGGCCGCGTTTAGTGGCGGCTGCGAGCCCCAACTCGCAACCGCCCGCGACCCCGTTTCCACCCCTCGGCGGCCGGGCGTTCATGGCCGCACCAGACCGCCGAGGGTGCCTCCCCTTGCGTCGGACCGGTAGGGGGAGGCACTCCTACCCCCAACCGGTCCGACCCGGCGCCGCCTGGCGGGAGGAGGGTCCCCTCAGGACCCCCCTCCCAGCCTAGGTCATCCGCCACGCCGAGGCGGCCGCCCGCGACGCCTCGCGACCGGGCGACGACCTCGGGCCACCGCACGAGCGCGAGCTTCAGTGCGCCGCTGAAGCTCGCGCTCCCTCCCCGCGGCCTCCTTCTGCAACATTACGTTCTCGCAGAAGGAGGCCACGGCCCTCCACTTCTCCTCGCTGCCGAGCATGGCGCGCACCACGCCCGGCAGCGAGACATCCCGCCCGACGACGCCGACCAGGACACGGCGCTCCCCCTCCCACGCGGGGCATACCTCCAGGGTATGATCCGCCGTGTCCTGCTCAGCGTCGCAGTGGCAGCAACGCGCCGTCGGCTCCTTCCCTATCCGGCACAGGTATCTTCCGAAGCTGCCATGCCCGGAAAATACCTGTGCCAGCCGGTAGGTGAGGCTGCCATGGCCTCTGTCCAGCCACTCCTTCAGGAGTGGCCGAACAGCCCCGACAGTCCGGTGCCCCGCGGTTGGCAGAGCCAGCCGCTCCTGCCACGCGAGCAACACGGACTGCCGGGCCTGGCGCTTCAAATCGCCCCAAGCAGGTTCCTGCCCGCCCGGGACCGCCGCCACCCCCGCGCGACGGTCGACGCGGTGCCGGTACATCACCGCGTGCGACCGCGCGAGCAGGTCCATGGGCGGCATCCCCGCTAGAACCGTCGCCGCCTCATGTGACATGGTCCGATACCCGCGGACGACCCTGAGCGCCATGCGCCTCTGCACCCGACGCAGCATAGTCATGCTGCGCCGGGAGGCAGCCAGGTCGTCCGCCCAGACGGGGGCCCCGTATAGGGCCACCGACTGGACCATTGCCACATAGAGGCGACGAACTCGGCCCGCCGGGCCCCCCAGGTTGGGCAGGATCCGGCCCAGAGCCGCAACCATCCTTTCCAACCGGGGGACCAGGCAGCGGAAATGCTCCTCGAAACGCCAGTGGCTATCGAGGATCAGCCCTAGATACCTGATCTGGGGCTTCACCTCGATGTCAGCCCCACCCACCCGGATCAGAGGGGGTGGCGGATCCTGCCGAGGTGAATGAAACGCAATCACCTCGGTCTTATGGACCGCCACCGTCATCCCCATCCCCCTGATCCGGTCGACGACGCGTTGCGACCCCTCCTCCGCGCGACGCATGGCCCTCCCCCAGTGCGCCCCGACGGCCAGCACCAGTGTGTCATCCGCATAACACACCGTGCCGACGCCGTCGGGGAGGCCGGCCCGCAACACCGAGTCGTACGCGATGTTCCACAGGAGTGGCCCGAGGACCGACCCCTGCGGAACACCGCAGTACACCTCCCTCCGCATATCCCAGACCTAACTTGCGTTATCCTCTAAAATATTTATCGAAACCAGGTTTAATGGACTGTTTCAGGGTGGTACAATACTACGTGATCCAAACCAGAAAAAACCAGGGATCTGTTCAACAAGTATGTGAAAAATGCGAGAATATGATCCTGATGAGGGCAAATTCCGGACCTAACCTAGACCTAACATGAGTTATTCTCTAAAATATTCATCGAAGCCAGGTTTAATGGACTTTTTCAGTGTGGTACCACATTACTACCTGATCCAAACCAGAAAAAACCCAGGATCCGTTCTACATGTATGTGAAGAATGCAAAATTATGTGTCTGATGAGGGAAAATCCCAGGCCTAACCTAGACCTAACATGCGTTACCCTCAAAATTATTGATCGAAACCAGGTTTAATCGACTGTTTCAGTGTTGTACCACATTACTACGTGATCCAAACCAGAATAGAACCCAGGATCTGTACAACTAGTATGTGAAGAATGCGAAAGTATGAGCCTGACGAGGGCAAATCCCAGACCTATCCAAGACATAACATGCGTTATCCTCTAAAATATTGATCGAAACCAGGTTTAATGGACTGTTTCAGTGTGGTACCACATAACTACATGATCCAATCCAGAAAAAACCCAGAATCTGGCCATAAACTATGAGAAATATGCGAAAGTACGAGCCTGATGAGAGCAAATCCCAGACCTAACCTAGGCCTAACATCAGTTATTCTCTAAAATATTCATCGAAACCAGGTTTAATGGACTTTTTCAGTGTGGTACCACATTACTACGTGATCCAATCCAGAAAAAACCCGGGATCCGTTCAACATGTACGTGAAGAATGCGAAAGTATGTGTCTGATGAGGGAAAATCCCAGACCTAACCTAGACCTAACATGCGTTACCCTCAAAATTGTTGATCGAAACCAGGTTTAATCGACTGTTTCAGTGTGGTACCACATTACTACGTGATCCAAGCCAGAAAAAGCCCAGAATCTGGCCATCAACTATGAGAAATATGCGAAAGTACGAGCCTGATGAGAGCAAATCCCAGACCTAACCAAGACTTCACATGCGTTATCCTCTAAAATATTGATCGAAACCAGGTTTAATGGACTGTTTCAGTGTGGTACCACATTACTACGTGATCCAAACCAGAAAAAGCCCAGGATCTGGCCATCAAGTATGAGAATTATGCGACATTATGACCCTGATGAGGGCAAATCCTAGACCTAACCCAGACCTAACATGCGTTATCCTCTAAAATATTTATCAAGACCAGATTTAATTGAATGTTTCAGTGTGGTACCGCATTACTACGTGATCCAAACCAGAAAGAACCCAGGTTCCGTTCAACATGTATGTGGAGAATGCGAAAGTATGAGCCTGACGAGGGCAAATCCCAGACCTATCCCAGACATAACTTGCGTTATCGTCTAAAATATTGACCGAAACCTGTTTTAATCGACTGTTTCAGTGTGGTACCACATTACTACGTGATCCAAACCAGAAAAAGCCCAGAATCTGGACATCAACTATGAGAATTATGGGAAAGTACGAGCCTGATGAGAGCAAATCCCAGACCTAACCAAGACTTAACATGCTATATTCTCTAAAATATTGTTCGAAACAAGGTTTAATGGGCTGTTTCAGTGTGGTACCACAGTACGACGTGATCCAAACCAAAAAAAACCCAGAATCTGTTCAACAAGTATGTGAAAAACGCGAAACTATGAGCCTGATGAGGGCAAATCCCAGACCTATCCTAGACATAACTTGCGTTATCCTCTAAAATATTGACGGAAACTAGTTTTAATGGACTGTTTCAGTGTGGTAACACATTACTGCATGATCCAATCCAGAAAAAGCCCAGGATCTAGCCATCAAGTATGAGAAATATGCGAAAGTATGAGCCTGCTGAGGGCAAATCCTAGACCTAACCCAGGCCTGACATGAGTTATCCTCTAATATATTTATCAAGACCAGATTTAATTGAATGTTTCAGTCTGGTACCACATTACTACGTGATCCAATCCAGAAAAAACCCAGGATATGTACAGGAAGTAAGTGGAGAATGCGAAAGTATGAGCCTGCTGAGGGCAAATCCCAGGCCTAACCTAGACCTGGCATGAGTTATTCTCTAAAATATACATCGAAACCAGGTTTAATGGACTTTTTCAGTGTGGTACCACATTACTACATGATCCAAACCAGAAAAAACCCAGAATCTGGCCATAAACTATGAGAAATATGCGAAAGTACGAGCCTGATGAGAGCAAATCCCAGACCTAACCAAGACCTAACATGCGTTATTCTCTAATATATTTATCAAGACCAGATTTAATTGAATGTTTCAGTCTGGTACCACATTACTACGTGGTCCAATCCAGAAAAAACCCAGGATATGTACAGGAAGTAAGTGGAGAATGCGAAAGTATGTGTCTGATGAGGGAAAATCCCAGGCCTAACCTAGACCTGGCATGAGTTATTCTCTAAAATATAGATCGAAACCAGGTTTAATGGACTTTCTCAGTGTGGTACCACATTACTACATGATCCAAACCAGAAAAAACCCAGAATCTGGCCATAAACTATGAGAAATATGCGAAAGTACGAGCCTGATGAGAGCAAATCCCAGACCTAACAAAGACCTAACATGCGTTATTCTCTAAAATATTCATCGAAACCAGGTTTAATGGACTGTTTCAGTGTGGTACCACATTACTACGGGATCCAAACCAGAAAAAGGCCAGAATCTGGCCATCAAGTATGAGAAATATGCGAAAGTACGAGCCTGATGAGAGCAAATCCCAGACCTAACCTAGACCTAACATGAGTTATTCTCTAAAATATTCATCGAAACCAGGTTGAATGGACTTTTTCAGTGTGGTACCACATTACTACGTGATCCAAACCAGAAAAAACCCAGGATCCGTTCAACATGTATGTGAAGAATGCGAAAGTATGTGTCTGATGAGGGAAAATCCCAGGCCTAACCTAGACCTAACATGCGTTACCCTCAAAATAGTTGATCGAAACCAGGTTTAATCAACTGTTTCAGTGTGGTACCACATTACTACGTGATCCAAACCAGAAAAAAACCCAGGATCTGGCCATCAACTATGGGAAATATACGAAAGTACGTGCCTGATGAGAGCAAATCCCAGACCTAACCAAGACCTAGCATGCGTTATTCTCTAAAATATTGTTCGAAACCAGGTTTAATGGACTGTTTCAGTGTGGTACCACATTACTACGTGATCCAAACCAGAAAAAACCCAGAATCTGTTCAACAAGTATGTTAAAGTACTAAGGGACTTTAACGTGGGTCCGGATGAGGAAACAGACAGGGAGAGAAAATGTTACAAGTTTTTCAATAAAGTTTTTATTACAAAAATATAAATGAACTATTTATAACATTTTAACAAAACAAAACTAGAAACTAAAAGAAAGAACTGACGACGGCTCCTATTGCGGCCTCGTCTCCTCTTTTTTAGTCTCCTTATTTCAATTTTCTACTGCGGAGGCTTTCTGAAACAAAAGAATCCGCCTAATAAATACATTTGCGGACAAGTCAACAATCGCGCGCTCGTCAGCTGTTTCTCGCGCTCCAGCGACAGTCTGGTGTGCTTGGAGGGGAGAGCTGGCTGGCTATCTAGCGCTCTATCTAGTGGACTGTATATTCTTCTCTTTCTGGTCGATGAGATTCTCTTTCTACGATCTCACCAACGCGCACACCGGGTAGACGAGCTTTTCTCCGTTCTACCGGGTTCTCTTTGCAATGCCACGGACGGGAAACCAAATGGAGGTTGTAAGGTCCCAAGAAGCTATATCCCGCGAGCACGCTCCCCGTGCGGGTGACGTTTCTACACCACCCACGCAAGAGGACGTCTTGTCCTAGTTCGGCTCCCTCGTCAGCTGCTCCTCAGGAGCGACCTGCGGTATGCACACGTGGTTGCCAAGCCGGCGATTGCTTCATCAAAGGAACGCCCGGCAGCCAGCCGTGGCTACCTCGACGGAGGCTCCTGTCCCGAGGAACTGGCCTGCGGCTCACCGGTTCAGGACTCAATCCCCTGCAATTCCAACCACCCTACGTTCACAGCCCAGTGTGGTCGACTCACAGCTGGTAGTGGGTGTAGCGATGGAAGGAAGGCTCTTCGAACCCTTTGCTCCACCGTACGCTTAGGCCCTACTTATTGTCCCCTCACGACGGTATATTGGAGCGGGTTTTCCGACGCCCGATGCTCGGAGAGCACCACGAAGTGATATTCTTTCTGAATATCTATCTTCCGGTTGCTCCTACGCCGTATAGCTCTAATCTTGGTCGGTGAAACTTTCCACCCCTCCAGTCGGTGTACTCTCACTGGTACACAGGACGGGTGGTTCCAGTGGGTTTCGTATGACCTCTAGAAACGGTGAACTACCACTAGGTGATACCTGTATGTCGGTATCAGCCCTCCAGTAGCTCTAACCGGATAATTGGAAGAAGACTCAAGGCGATCCACACCGAATCTCCAACGTCGCAGTCGCATCCGCGAACTGCAACGTTCAATCACAATCCTGCGTCTACGATTGCTTCACACTCGGCGTGCCTTGCGATCGCTGCAACGTCAGGCAGATTGTCCGTTTTCTGGGGAGAATCTCAAGTCGCTATGACGAGATTTTCCAATAAACTATTTGTCCGCAAACTGATTCTATTACGAGGAGAGAGATCGGCTCATCCACCTCGGAGCTCGTAGGGAAAAGAGAGCGCGACCGTCACAAGGTCCGCTCTCGATCGCCGACGGCTCAAGAATGAACCGTGACGATCTGCAAGCAGCGACGGCCGCGGCCGGCTCCGTCGCGCAAGCGCAGAACCGGGTAGCTACGCCTCGCGTTGCTGGGCCCGGGCTGCTACGCGCCGCGTTTCGTCTATCGATCTTTTTCCGATAGATCTCTTTTCTCTCTCTTTCTCAGCGCTAACAACACATTCCTAGAATTTGCTCCAAAACTCGAGAATGTCAGTGAAGCTAGCTTGAAAAAACACGTAAATAGCCGCGGTATACTAATCTGAACGATGGAAAATTTCCATGTCAGCACAACCATCTTGAATTACGCGAATTCAATATAGATACGGGCATCGCGGCCGAGTTTCTGCGTCTCGGACTCATGCGATATTTAAACATACCGCCCCCCTTGCACGAATTGTGCAAGACTAAGAGGACGCGGTTGTCCCGTACGGTAAGGATTTTACGCGAACCGAGAAAGAGAGACGCGCACATTTAATTCAAAAAATTAAAAAATTTTTAATAATTAAAAGTACTTACTGTTGTCCAGCAGTGGCCTGTTGCAGATTCCTCATTGAGGTTTGCAGCATTTGATCTGCCAATGCTCTCGTGGTAGCGTCAACCGTCCGGAGATGCATCCCCGCATAGCCCTTTGTCTGCCGTGCCTTCTTTGGCAAGGGCCTCTGCGTTTGGCGGAATCCGCTTGGCCCCGGCTGTGGCTCCGCAGCAGGTTTGGCCTGCCTTCTCCTTCGTCGCTTTTTAGCAGCCGGGTTGCTGCCAGCTTGCGCTGGTGCTGGCTGCCCATGCCGTGGCGGTGGAGGCGTCGGTATCGCCTGTTGCTGGTCTCGCGGCTGGGCCGGTCCTTCCAGCTTGTCTGGTCGCCAGGCGCTATGTAACAGCCGCCCGCCTGGTGCCCACCGAAGGATATACGTCCCTCCGGGGATGCGGGCATTATATTTTCCCCCGGCTTGTACAACTCGGGCCGGGATCCGGACCTTGTCCAGTCCCAAATTTATCTCGACGTCCGGTTCGGGAGCAGCGGCGGCCTCTACCTCTTCTGCCCAAGAGGGCTGAGACGTTTCCGCCAACTTCAGGATTCGTCCAAACTGAAGATCGATCTCGGGGTCCCCCGAGATCATCACTGTTGTTTCCGGATTGCTGCTTGTGTCGCTCATGGTGGTTCAGAATTGACTGAATGGAATATGGCGACGCGTGGACCGCAGTCTCGCTCGGGTTGTTTACGTTGCTAGGCAACCCGTACCTCGGATTGAGCCCTAGCAACGACGGATAGATGCAAGTAGACACCGGTTTCTATGAACGCGGTGGTACTTCACCTTCCGAATTCCTCGACAACAAAATCTGGAATTTCAATGTTTCCTCGAAAGCGACGTTGCCACTTGTCGCTATCGTGGAAAAATTCACAGAAAATTTACACGACCCCGAAATTGGTCGTGTAGAGATAGATTTGGCCGTGCGTACTTTAACGACACGTGCCTATCGCTTACCAATGAAACATTCTCTATTCGTCCCATTTTCCATAGATTTATGGGAGAATAGAGAGTTCTGCACTAAAACCACATAATTTGATTTTAGCAATTTATGGGCCATATGCCTCTTTCCAAGACTTTATAGGAACGTAAAATAATTACGTCCCGCATCTCCTGATCAAGACTTTGGCGAAACATGCAATAATCACGTCCCGCTTGTCTCTAGATCACTTCAGGAAATTTCTGAATCGCCCTCGATCGGTTAAACAACGCGAGAGACGTTCAGTTTCCACTGATTCCTGTCGGAAAGTCTTTCAATCGACTTTCGACCGAACATAACTCCGTGTGAGAGACGCTTAATCGTCTGAGTTATCACTTAAAGCAGCGATCGATCGCGATTTTCCGCTTCGATCGTACAGAAACAAATCTATATTTCTCCGCTTTTTGCGTGAATTCACTCAGAGTGCGCTTTCAGTGAGATTTCACTGGTTTTCACACCGGTGATTTATCAAAAATGCGTGCGATCGACACAGCTTGCAATTTTGAAAATTACGTGCCGCATCTGATTCGCTACATCGACCTTCGCTTCTACCGCATCGATCTCGATGCACGAAGGCGTCTTTTGGCCAACAATCTCTTGATTGTCCGAACCAATTTTTTCCACAAATCCACCGCTTGAATTGAAGAAGTTCCGCGGCTTCCATTCCTTGCGAATTTGAATTCGCGGTATTGGAACGCTCGCGAAATGCCTTCATTCAGCATCGGGGATTTTCTCCGTTTCGTCGCCACCCGGTTGACTTTTCTGTCCTGCCAGATAGAGACGTTGCGGGTCGACTGCCCGTTTTTTCTTTTCTTTGTCCTTTGAAAACTCTGTCGTAGGCTTACGACTTTCTGTTTCCTTTCCGTAACGCTCGAAATGCAGCAGAGTATGGTGTCTGCCATTGCATTTAGAGCATACTTTTTCGGATGGACAGCTGAACCGCTCGTGACCCGGCGACAAGCAGATAATGCACAACCGACTATCTTTTGCGTAACGATAGCGGTAGTCTACCGTCAAGCCTTGGAAAGCACTGCATTGTGCTATTCCATGCTCGAGGCCGCAAAATCCACAAGATTCGCTGTTCTCCGAGCGACTTTCCACGACGGAGTTGTAACTCCGTACTTTAATTTTCGGTGGGTTACTCGTCGAAGATTTGCCCTTACCATCATCCGTTATTGTGATAGCGCGAGCACGCACCTCCAGAAATTCCACTAGTTCGTGAAACGAGGGATATTTCGTGGAGAGCTTCTGCGACAGTTCCCACTCCAGAAGGAGAGACCCTTCAAGCCTGCTTTTGATTGCATGGGCCAGCAGCCAATCTCGCTGCTCTCTTGTCGTGCCCAGTTTTTCAAAAGCGGCAAAAGCCTGCTTGAAGACGACAGTGACCTGATGTAAGCTAGTCAGGTCATCCTTTTTAATCGTCTTCATTTTTGTCAATTGATCAAGCAGTTTGGCGGTCACCATACGTGGAAGCCCGAACTGATCTTTCAGGGTTTGCCACGCTACCTCGAAATTACCTTCAGTAATTTCAAGGTGTGCGATCGCAGCCAACGCTTGATCTTCCACACAGGCGTTCAGATATTGCAATCGATGCACATCTGAAAGCCTCGGGTTATTGATTATACTAGCGGTGAATAGATCCTCGAAATGGCTCCATTTACGAGGATCCCCGCCGAATTTATTCAGACGTTGCTTTGGAAGCTCAATAGCGACATCATGCTGGTCGACCGACGACGCCGCTGTTTTTTTCTCAGCGGCTAGTTGCGTCAGTTCCGTAGCAATGTACGCCTGAAACTCCATAAACATAGTCTCCCATGCTTCAATTCCACCTTTGAAAACGAAGTTGCTTTTCTCGCACTTCGCAGGTGGATATTTTCTTCGAACAGCCAAGTACTGATCAACAGCTTTCTTGTACTGTTCGGAAACCGAGTCGAGCTTTGACTTGAGAAGTATCTCATTGTACTGAGCTCGACCTCGTTTCTTTAAATTTGTTATCGATCGTGACATTGCTTCAATCCGGCAGGTCAGGTCATCGAAATCGATTTCAATCTCGCTACGACCGATCTCTCTGGCCAATGCCATGGTGATCTTTTATTCGAGGATTGAAAATCAACTCGAAAATTCGTCCCGTAAGTAGCGACTTACGTGAACGTACTTGTAACTCTCTACTGTCTTTTCTTTCCTCAAATCCGGCTCGAAGGACCAAATGTTAAAGTACTAAGGGACTTTAACGTGGGTCCGGATGAGGAAACAGACAGGGAGAGAAAATGTTACAAGTTTTTCAATAAAGTTTTTATTACAAAAATATAAATGAACTATTTATAACATTTTAACAAAACAAAACTAGAAACTAAAAGAAAAAACTGACGACGGCTCCTATTGCGGCCTCGTCTCCTCTTTTTTAGTCTCCTTATTTCAATTTTCTACTGCGGAGGCTTTCTGAAACAAAAGAATCCGCCTAATAAATACATTTGCGGACAAGTCAACAATCGCGCGCTCGTCAGCTGTTTCTCGCGCTCCAGCGACAGTCTGGTGTGCTTGGAGGGGAGAGCTGGCTGGCTATCTAGCGCTCTATCTAGTGGACTGTATATTCTTCTCTTTCTGGTCGATGAGATTCTCTTTCTACGATCTCACCAACGCGCACACCGGGTAGACGAGCTTTTCTCCGTTCTACCGGGTTCTCTTTGCAATGCCACGGACGGGAAACCAAATGGAGGTTGTAAGGTTCCAAGAAGCTATATCCCGCGAGCACGCTCCCCGTGCGGGTGACGTTTCTACACCACCCACGCAAGAGGACGTCTTGTCCTAGTTCGGCTCCCTCGTCAGCTGCTCCTCAGGAGCGACCTGCGGTATGCACACATGGTTGCCAAGCCGGCGATTGCTTCATCAAAGGAACGCCCGGCAGCCAGCCGTGGCTACCTCGACGGAGGCTCCTGTCCCGAGGAACTGGCCTGCGGCTCACCGGTTCAGGACTCAATCCCCTGCAATTCCAACCACCCTACGTTCACAGCCCAGTGTGGTCGACTCACAGCTGGTAGTGGGTGTAGCGATGGAAGGAAGGCTCTTCGAACCCTTTGCTCCACCGTACGCTTAGGCCCTACTTATTGTCCCCTCACGACGGTATATTGGAGCGGGTTTTCCGACGCCCGATGCTCGGAGAGCACCACGAAGTGATATTCTTTCTGAATATCTATCTTCCGGTTGCTCCTACGCCGTATAGCTCTAATCTTGGTCGGTGAAACTTTCCACCCCACCGGTCGGTGTACTCTCACTGGTACACAGGACGGGTGGTTCCAGTGGGTTTCGTATGACCTCTAGAAACGGTGAACTACCACTAGGTGATACCTGTATGTCGGTATCAGCCCTCCAGTAGCTCTAACCGGATAATTGGAAGAAGACTCAAGGCGATCCACACCGAATCTCCAACGTCGCAGTCGCATCCGCGAACTGCAACGTTCAATCACAATCCTGCGTCTACGATCGCTTCACACTCGGCGTGCCTTGCGATCGCTGCAACGTCAGGCAGATTGTCCGTTTTCTGGGGAAAATCTCAAGTCGCTATGACGAGATTTTCCAATAAACTATTTGTCCGCAAACTGATTCTATTACGAGGAGAGAGATCGGCTCATCCACCTCGGAGCTCGTAGGGAAAAGGGAACGCGACCGTCACAAGGTCCGCTCTCGATCGCCGACGGCTCAAGAATGAACCGTGACGATCTGCAAGCAGCGACGGCCGCGGCCGGCTCCGTCGCGCAAGCGCAGAACCGGGTAGCTACGCCTCGCGTTGCTGGGCCCGGGCTGCTACGCGCCGCGTTTCGTCTATCGATCTTTTTCCGATAGATCTCTTTTCTCTCTCTTTCTCAGCGCTAACAACACATTCCTAGAATTTGCTCCAAAACTCGAGAATGTCAGTGAAGCTAGCTTGAAAAAACACGTAAATAGCCGCGGTATACTAATCTGAACGATGGAAAATTTCCATGTCAGCACAACCATCTTGAATTACGCGAATTCAATATAGATACGGGCATCGCGGCCGAGTTTCTGCGTCTCGGACTCATGCGATATTTAAACAAGTATGTGACAAACGCGAAACTATGACCCTGATGAGGGCAAATCCCAGACATAACATGCGTTATCCTCTAAAATATTGATCGAAACCAGGTTTAATGGACGGTTTCAGTGTGGTACCACATTACTGAATGATTCAATCCAGGAAAAGCCCAGGATCTAGCCATCAAGTATGAGAAATATGCGAAAGTGTGAGCCTGCTGAGGACAAGTCCTAGACCTAACCCAGACATACCATGAGTTATTCTCTAAAATATTGTTCCAAACCAGGACTAATTGAATGTTTCAGTGTGGTACCACATTACTACGTGATCCAAACCAGAAAAACCCAGGATATGTTCAACAAGTATGTGGAGAATGCGAAAGCATGTGTCTGATGAGGGCAAATCCCAGGCCTAACCAAGACATAACATGCGTTATACTCTAAAATATTTATCAAGACCAGGACTAATTGAATGTTTCAGTGTGGTACCACATTACTACGTGATCCAAACCAGAAAAAACCCAGGATATGTTCAACAAGTATGTGGAGAATGCGAAAGAATGTGTCTGATGATGGCAAATCCCAGGCCTAACCTAGACATAACATGCGTTATCCTCTAAAATATTGATCGAAACCAGGTTTTATTGAATGTTTCAGTGTGATACCACATTACTACGTGATCCAATCCAGAAAAAGCCCAGGATCTAGCCATCAAGTATGTGAAAAATGCGAAAGTATGACCCTGATGATGGCAAATCCCAGACCTAACCAAGACCTAACATGCGTTATTCTCTAAAATATTGATGGAAACCAGGTTTAATGGACTGGTTCAGTGTGGTACCACATTGCTACGTGATCCAAACCAGAAAAACCCAGGATCTGTTCAACAAGTATGTGAAAAATGAGAAAGTATGACCCTGATGATGGCAAATCCCAGACCTAACCAAGACGTAACATGCGTTATTCTCTAAAATATTGATCGAAACCAGGTTTCATGGACTGTTTCCGTGTGGCACCATATTACTACGTGATCCAAACCAGAAAAAGGCCAGAATATGGCCATCAAGTATGAGTAATATGCGGAAGTACGAGCCTGATGAGAGCAAATCCCCAGAACTAACCTAGACCTTACTTGCGTTATCCTCTAAAATATTGTTCGAGACCAGGATTAATCGACTGTTTCAGTGTGGTACCACTTTACTATGTGATCCAATCCAGAAAAAGCCCAGGATCTAGCCATCAAGTATGAGAAATATGCGAAAGCACGAGCCTGATGAGAGCAAATCCCAGACCTAACCTAGACCTAACATGAGTTATTCTCTAAAATATTGTTCGAAACCAGGTTTAATGGACTGTTTCAGTGTGGTACCACATTACTACGTGATCCAAACCAGAAAAAACCCAGGATCTAGGCATCAAGTATGAGAAATGTGCGAAAGTATGTGTCTGATGAGGGCAAATCCCAGGCCTAACCTAGACATAACATGCGTTATCGTCTAAAATATTGTTCGAAACCAGGTTTAATGGACTGTTTCAGTGTGGTACCACATTACTACGTGATCCAAACCAGAAAAAACCCAGAATCTGTTCAACAAGTATGTGAAAGACGCGAAACTATGAGCCTGATGAGAGCAAATCCCAGACCTAACCATGACCTAACATGCGTTATTCTCTAAAATATTGATCGCAACCAGGTTTAATGGACTGTTTCAGTGTGGTACCACATTACTACGTGATCCAATCCAGAAAAAACCCAGGATCTGTTCTACAAGTATGTGAGAAACCCGAAACTATGAGCCTGATGAGGGCAAATCCCAGACCTATCCCAGACTTCACATGCGTTATCCTCTAAAATATTGATCGAACCAGGTTTAATGGACTGTTTCAGTGTGGTACCACATTACTACGTGATCCAAACCAGAAAAAACCCAGGATATGTTCAACAAGTATGTGGAGAATGCGATAGTATGTGCCTGATGGGAGCAAATCCCAGGCCTAACCTAGACCTAACATGCGTTACCCTCAAAATTGTTGATCGAAACCAGGTTTAATCGACTGTTTCAGTGTGGTACCACATTACTACGTGATCCAAACCAGAAAAAAACGCGGGATCTGTACAACTAGTATGTGAAGAATGTGAAAGTATGAGCCTGACGAGGGCAAATCCCAGACCTATCCCAGACATAACTTGCGTTATCGTCTAAAATATTGATTGAAATCAGGTTTAATGGACTGTTTCAGTGTGGTACCACATTACTACGTGATCCAAACCAGAAAAAACCCAGGATATGTTCAACAAGTATGTGGAGAATGCGAAAGTATGTGTCTGATGCGGGCAAATCCCAGGCCTAACCTAGACATAACATGCGTTATCCTCCAAAATATTTATCAAGACCAGATTTAATTGAATGTTTCAGTGTGGTACCACATTACTACGTGATCCGAACCAGAAAAAAACCCAGGATCTGTTCAACAAGTATGTGGAGAATGCGAAAGTATGTGTCTGATCAGGGCAAATCCCAGGCCTAACCTAGACATAACATGCGTTATCCTCTAAAATATTCATCGAAACCAGGTTTAATGGACTGTTTCAGTGTGGTACCACATTACTACGTGATCCAATCCAGAAAAAGCCCAGGATCTAGCCATCAAGTATGTGAAATGTGCGAAAGTATGAGCCTGATGAGGGCAAATCCTAGACCTAACCCAGACCTAACATGCGTTATCCTCTAAAATATTTATCAAGACCAGGACTAATTGAATGTTTCAGTGTGGTACCACATTACTACGTGATCCAAACCAGAAAAAGACCCAGGATATGTTCAAGAAGTATGTGGAGAATGCGAAAGTATGTGTCTGATGAGGGAAAATCCCAGGCCTAACCTAGACCTGGCATGAGTTATTCTCTAAAATATTCATCGAAACCAGGTTTAATCGACTGTTTCATTGTGGTACCACATTACTACGTGATCCAAACCAGAAAAAAACCCAGGATCTGTACAACTAGTATGTGAAGAATGCGAAAGTATGAGCCTGACGAGGGCAAATCCCAGACCTATCCCAGACATAACATGCGTTATCCTCCAAAATATTTATCAAGACTAGGTCTAATTGAATGTTTCAGTGTGGTACCACATTACTACGTGATCCAAACCAGAAAAAACCCAGGATATGTTCAAGAAGTATGTGGAGAATGCGAAAGTATGTGTCTGATGATGGCAAATCCCAGGCCTAACCTAGACATAACATGCGTTATCCTCTAAAATATTGAACGAAACGAAGTTTTATTGAATGTTTCAGTGTGATACCACATTACTACGTGATCCAATCCAGAAAAAGCCCAGGATCTAGCCATCAAGTATGTGAAGAATGCGAAAGTATGAGCCTGACGAAGGCAAATCCCAGACCTATCCCAGACATAACTTGCGTTATCGTCTAAAATATTGACCGAAACCTGTTTTAATTGATTGTTTCAGTGTGGTACCACATTACTACGTGATCCAAACCAGAAAAAGCCCAGGATCTGTTGATCAAGTATGTGGAGAATGCGAAAGTATGTGTCTGATGAGGGCAAATCCCAGGCCCAACCTTGACATAACATGCGTTATCCTCTAGAATATTGATCGAAACCAGGTTTAATGGACTGTTTCAGTGTGGTACCACATTACTACGGGATCCAAACCAGAATAAAACCCAGGATCTGTACAATTAGTATGTGAAGAATGCGTAAGTATGAGCCTGACGAGTGCAAATCCCAGACCTATCCCAGACATAACTTGAGTTATCCTCTAAAATATTGATCGAAACCAGGTTTATTGGACTGTTTCAGTGTGGTACCACATTACTACGTGATCCAATCCAGAAAAAGCCCAGGATCAGGCCATCAAGTATGAGAAATATGCGAAATTATGAGCCTGATTAGGGCAAATCCTAGACCTAACCAAGACCTAACATGCGTTATTCTGTAAAATATTGATCGAAACCAGGTTTAATGGACTGATTCAGTGTGGCACCACATTACTACGTGATCCAAACCAGAAGAATCACAGAATCTGTTCAACAAGTATGTGAAAAACGCGAAACTATGAGCCTGATGAGGGCAAATCCCAGGCCTAACCTAGACATAACATGCGTTATCCTCTAAAATATAGATCGAAACCAGGTTTAGTGGACAGTTTCAGTGTGGTACCGCATTACTACGTGATCCAAACCAGAAAAAACCCAGAATCTGTTCAACAAGTATGTGAAAAACGAGAAACTATGAGCCTGATGAAGGCAAATCCCAGACCTATCCCAGACATAACATGCGTTATCCTCTAAAATATTGATCGAAACCAGGTTTAATGGACTGCTTCAGTGTGGTACTACATTACTACGTGATCCAAACCAGAAAAAGACAGGGATCTGTTCAACAAGTATGTGAAAAATGCGAAAATATGACCCTGATGAGGGCAAATCCCGGACCTAACCTAGACCTTACATGAGTTATTCTCTAAAATATTCATCGAAGCCAGGTTTAATGGACTTTTTCAGTGTGGTACCATATTACTACGTGATCCAAACCAGAAAAAACCCAGGATCCGTTCTACATGGATGTGAAGAATCCGGAATTGTGTGTCTGATGAGGGAAAATCCCAGGCCTAACCTAGACCTAACATGCGTTACCCTCAAGATTATTGATCGAAACCAGGTTTAATCGACTGTTTCAGTGTGGTACCACATTACTACGTGATCCAAACCAGAAAATGTTAGGGATTTGTTCAACAAGTATGTGAAAAATGCGAAAATAGGACCCTGATGAGGGCAAATCCCGGACCTAACCTAGACCTTACATGAGTTATTCTCTAAAATATCCATCGAAGCCAGGTTTAATAGACTTTTTCAGTGTGGTACCACATTACTACGTGATCCAAACCAGAAAAAACCCGGGATCCGTTCTACATGTATGTGAAGAATGCGAAATTATGTGTCTGATGAGGGTAATTCCCAGGCCTAACCTAGAACTAACATGCGTTACCCTCAAAATTATTGATGGAAACCAGGTTTAATCGACTGTTCCAGTGTGGTACCACATTACTACGTGATCCAAACCAGAAAAACCGAGGATCTGTTCAACAAGTATGTTAAAAATGCGAAAGTATGACCCTGATGGGGGCAAATCCCAGACCTATCCCAGACCTAACATGCGTTGTCCTCTAAAATATTGATCGAAACCAGATTTAATGGACTGTTTCAGTGTGGTACCACATTACTACGTGATCCAAACCAGAAGAAGCCAGGGATCTGTTCAACAAGTATGTGAAACAATGCGAAAGTATGGCCCTGATGAGGGCAAATCCCAGGTCTAACCTAGACATAACATGCGTTACCCTCTAAAATATTCATCGAAACTAGGTTTAATTGAAAGTTTCAGTGTGATACCACATTACTACGTGATCCAATCCAGAAAAAGCCCAGGTTCTAACCATCAAGTATGAGAAATATGCGAAAGTATGAGCCCGCAGAGGACAAATCCTAGACCTAACCCAGACCTAACATGCGTTATCCTGCAAAATATTTATCAAGACCTGATTTAATTGAATGTTTCAGTGTGGTACCACATTACTACGTGATCCAAACCAGAGAAAACCCAGGATCTGTTCAACAAGTATGTGGAGAATGCGAGAGTATGTGTCTGATGAGGGCAAATCCCAGGCCCAACCTAGACATAACATGCGTTATCCTCTAAAATATTGATCGAAACCAGGTTTAATGGACTGTTTCAGTGTGGTATTGCATTACTACGTGATCCAATCCAGAAAAAGCCCAGGATCTAGCCATCAAGTATGAGAAATATGCGAAAGTATGTGCTCGCTGAGGGCAAATCCTAGACCTAACCCTGACCTAACATGCGTTATCCTCCAAAATATTCATCAAGACCAGATTTAATTGAATGTTTCAGTGTGGTTCCACATTACTACGTGATCCAAACCAGAAAAAACCCAGGATCTGTTCAACAAGTATGTGGAGAATGCGAAAGTATGTGTCTGATGAGGGCAAATCCCTGGACTAACCTAGACATAACATCCGTTATCCTCTAAAATATTCATCGAAACCAGGTTTAATGGACTGTTTCAGTGTGGTACCACATTACTACGGGATCCAAACCAGAAAAAGGCCAGAATCTGCTCAACAAGTATGTGAAAAACGCGAATCTATGAGCCTGATGAGGGCAAATCCCAGACCTATCCCAGACATAACATGCGTTATCCTCTAAAATATTGATCGAAACCAGGTTTAACAGACTGTTTCAGTGTGGTACCACATTACTACGTGATCCAAACCAGAAAAAGCCAGGGATCTGTTCAACAAGTATGTGAAAAATGCGAAAATATGACCCCGATGAGGGCAAATCCCGTTCCTAACCTAGACCTAACTTGAGTTATTCTCTAAAATATTCATCGAAGCCAGGATTAATGGACTTTTTCAGTGTGGTACCACATTACTACGTGATCCAAACCAGAAAAAGCCAGGGATCTGTTCAACAAGTATGTGAAATTGCGAAAATATGACCCTGATGAGGGCAAATCCCGGACCTAACCTAGACCTTACATGAGTTATTCTCTAAAATATTCATCGAAGCCAGGTTTAATGGACTTTTTCAGAGTGGTACCACATTACTACGTGATCCAAACCAGAAAAAACCCAGGATCCGTTCTACATGTATGTGAAGTATGCGAAATTATGTGTCTGAGGAGGGTAATTCCCAGGCCTAACCTAGAACTAACATGCGTTACCCTCAAAATTATTGATGGAAACCAGGTTTAATCGACTGTTCCAGTGTGGTACCACATTACTACGTGATCCAAACCAGAATAAAACCCAGGATCTGTACAACTAGTATGTGTAGAATGCGAAAGTATGAGCCTGACGAGGGCAAATCCCAGACCTATCCCAAACATAACTTGCGTTATCCTCCAAAATATTGATCGAAACCAGGTTTAATGGACTGTTTCAGTGTGGTACTGCATTACTACGTGATCCAATCCAGAAAAAGCCTAGGATCTGGCCATCAAGTATGTGAAATATGCGAAAGTATGTGCCCGCTGAGGGCAAATCCTAGACCTAACCCTGACCTAACATGCGTTATCCTCTAAAATATTTATCAAGACCAGATTTAATTGAATGTTTCAGTGTGGTACCACATTACTACGTGATCCAAACCAGAAAAAACCCAGGATCTGTTCAACAAGTATGTGGAGAATGCGAAAGTATGTGTCTGATGAGGGCAAATCCCTGGCCTAACCTAGACATAACATCCGATATCCTCTAAAATATTCATCGAAACCAGGTTTAATGGACTGTTTCAGTGTGGTACCACATTACTACGTGATCCGAACCAGAAAAAACCCAGGATCCGTTCTACATGGATGTGAAGAATGCGGAAATATGTGTCTGATGAGGGAAAATCCCAGGCCTAACCTAGACCTAACATGCGTTACCCTCAAGATTATTGATCGAAACCAGGTTTAATCGACTGTTTCAGTGTGGTACCACATTACTACGTGATCCAAACCAGAATAAAACCCAGGATCTGTACAACTAGTATGTGAAGAATGCGAAAGTGTGAGCCTGACGAGGGCAAATCCCACACCTAACCTAGACCTAACATGCGTTACCCACAAGATTATTGATCGAAACCAGGTTTAATCGACTGTTCCAGTGTGGTACCACATTACTACGTGATCCGAACCAGAAAAAACCCAGGATCCGTTCTACATGTATGTGAAGAATGCGGAAATATGTGTCTGATGAGGGAAAATCCCAGCCCTAACCTAGACCTAACATGCGTTACCCACATGATTATTGATCGAAACCAGGTTTAATCGACCGTTTCAGTGTGGTACCACATTACTACGTGATCCAAACCAGAATAAAACCCAGGATCTGTACAACTAGTATGTGAAGAATGCGAAAGTGTGAGCCTGACGAGGGCAAATCCCAGACCTATCCCAGACATAACTTGCGTTATCATCTAAAATATTGGCCGAAACCTGTTTTAATCGACTGTTTCAGTGCGGTACCACATTACTACGTGATCCAAACCAGAAAAAGTCCAGAATCTGGCTCTCATCTATGAGAAATATGCGAAAATACGAGCCTGATGAGAGCAAATCCCAGACCTAACCAAGACCTAACATGCGTTATTCTGTAAAATATTGATCGAAACCAGGTTTAATGGACTGTTTCAGTGTGGTACCACATTGCTACGTGATCCAAACCAGAAAAAACCCAGAATCTGTTCAACAAGTATTTGAAAAATGCGAAAATATGACCCTGATGAGGGCAAATCCCGGACCTAACCTAGACCTTACATGAGTTATTCTCTAAAATATTCATCGAAGCCAGGTTTAATGGACTTTTTCAGTGTGGTACCACATTACTACGTGATCCAAACCAGAAAAAACCCAGGATCCGTTCTACATGTATGTGAAGAATGCGAAATTATGTGTCTGATGAGGGTAATTCCCAGGCCTAACCTAGAACTAACATGCGTTACCCTCAAAATTATTGATGGAAACCAGGTTTAATCGACTGTTCCAGTGTGGTACCACATTACTACGTGATCCGAACCAGAAAAAACCGAGGATCCGTTCTACATGTATGTGAAGAATGCGGAATTATGTGTCTGATGAGGGAAAATCCCAGGCCTAACCTAGACCTAACATGCGTTACCCTCAAGATTATTGATCGAAACCAGGTTTAATCGACTGTTTCAGTGTGGTACCACATTACTACGTGATCCAAACCAGAATAAAACCCAGGATCTGTACAACTAGTATGTGAAGAATGCGAAAGTGTGAGCCTGACGAGGGCAAATCCCAGACCTATCCCAGACATAATTTGCGTTATCATCCAAAATATTGGCCGAAACCTGTTTTAATCGACTGCTTCAGTGCGGTACCACATTACTACGTGATCCAAACCAGAAAAAGTCCAGAATCTGGCCATCATCTATGAGAAATATGCGAAAGTACGAGCCCGATGAGAGCAAATCCCAAACCTAACCAAGACCTAACATGCGTTATTCTGTAAAATATTGATCGAAACCAGGTTTAATGGACTGTTTCAGTGTGGTACCACATTACTACGTGATCCAAACCAGAAAAAACCCAGAATCTGTTCAACGAGTATGTGAAAAACGAGAATCTATGAGCCTGATGATGGCAAATCCCAGACCTATCCCAGACATAACATGCGTTATCCTCTAAAATATTCATCGAAACCAGGTTTAATGGACTGTTCCAGTGTGCTACCACATTACTACGTGATCCAAACCAGAATAAAACCCAGGATCTGTACAACTAGTATGTGAAGAATGCGAAAGTATGAGCCTGACGAGGGCAAATCCCAGACCTATCCCAGACATAACTTGCGTTATCCTCTAAAATATTGATCGAAACCTGGTTTAATGGACTGTTTCAGTGTGGTACCACATTACTACGTGATCCAAGCCAGAAAAAGCCCAGGATCTGGCCATCAAGTATGAGAAATATGCGAAAGTATGAGCCTGCTGAGGGCAAATCCTAGACCTAACCCAGACCTAACATGCGTTATCCTCTAAAATATTTATCAAGACCAGATTTAATGGACTGTTTCAGTGTGATACCACATTACTACGTGATCCAAAACAGAAAAACCGAGGATCTGTTCCACAAGTATGTTAAAAATGCGAAAATATGACCCTGATGAGGGCAAATCCCAGACCTATCCCAGACCTAACATGCGTTATCCTCTAAAATATTTATCAAGACCAGATTTAATGGACTGTTTCAGTGTGGTACCACATTACTACGTGATCCAAAACAGAAAAACCGAGGATCTGTTCCACAAGTATGTTAAAAATGCGAAAATATGACCCTGATGAGGGCAAATCCCAGACCTTTCCCAGACCTAACATGCGTTGTCCTCCAAAACATTTATCAAGACCAGATTTAATTGAATGTTTCAGTGTGGTACCACATTACTATGTGATCCGAACCAGAGAAAACCCAGGATCCGTTCAACAAGTATGTGAAGAATGCGAAAGTATGTGTCTGATGAAGGAAAATCCCAGGCCTAACCTAGACCTAACTTGCGTTATCCTCTAAAATATTGATCGAAACCAGGTTTAATTTACTGTTTCAGTGTGGTACCACATTACTGCGTGATCCAATCCAGAAAAAGCCCAGGATCTAGCCATGAAGTATGAGCAATATGCGAAAGTACGAGCCTGATGAGAGCAAATCCCAGACCTAACCTAGACCTAACATGAGTTATTCTCTAAAATATTCATCGAAGCCGGGTTTAATGGACTTTTTCAGTGTGGCACCACATTACTACGTGATCTAAACCAGAAAAAACCCAGGATCCGTTCAACAAGTGTGTGGAGAATGCGAAAGTGTGTGTCTGATGAGGGCAAATCCCAGGCCCAACCTAGACATAACATGCGTTATCCTCTAAAATATTGATCGAAACCAGGTTTAATGGACTGTTTCAGTGTGGTACCACATTACTACGGGATCCAATCCAGAAAAAGCCCAGGATCTAGCCATGAAGTATGAGAAATATGCGAAAGTACGAGCCTGATGAGAGCAAATCCCAGACCTAACCTAGACCTAACATGAGTTATTCTCTAAAATATTCATCGAAACCAGGTTTAATGGGCTGTTTCAGTGTGGTACCACATTACTACGTGAGCCAAACCGGAAAAAGCCGGGGATCTGTTCAACAAGTATGTGAAAAATGCGAAAATATGACCCTAATGAGGGCAAATCCCGGACCTATCCCATACCTAACTTGCGTTATCCTCTAAAATATTTATCGAAACCAGGTTTAATTTACTGTTTCAGTGTGGTACCACATTACTGCGTGATCCAATCCAGAAAAAGCCCAGGATCTAGACATGAAGTATGAGAAATATGCGAAAGTACGAGCCTGATGAGAGCAAATCCCAGACCTAACCTAGACCTAACATGAGTTATTCTCTAAAATATTCATCGAAGCCGGGTTTAGTGGACTTTTTCAGTGTGGCACCACATTACTACGTGATCCAAACCAGAAAAAACCCAGGATCCGTTCAACAAGTATGTGAAGAATGCGAAAGTATGTGTCTGATGAAGGAAAATCCCAGGCCTAACCTAGACCTAACTTGCGTTATCCTCTAAAATATTGATCGAAACCAGGTTTAATGGACTGTTTCAGTGTGGTACCACATTACTACGTGATCCAATCCAGAAATAGCCCAGGTTCTAGCCATCAAGTATGAGAAATATGCGAAAGTATGAGCCCGCTGAGGGCAAATCCCAGACCTAACCCAGACCTAACATGCGTTAACCTCCAAAATATTTATCAAGACCAGATTTAATTGAATGTTTCAGTGTGGTACCACATTACTACGTGATCCATACCAGAAAAAACCCAGGATCTGTTCAACAAGTATGTGGTGCATGCGAAACTATGAGCCTGATGAAGGCAAATCCCAGACCTATCCCAGACCTAACATGCGTTATTCTGTAAAATATTGATCGAAACCAGGTTTAATGGACTGTTTCAGTGTGGTACCACATTACTACGGGATCCAATCCAGAAAAAGCCCAGGATCTGGCCATCAAGCACGAGAAATATACGAAAGTATGAGCTTGCTGAGGGCAAATCCTAGACCTAACCCAGACCTAACATGCGTTATCCTCTAAAATATTTATCAAGACCAGATTTAATGGTCTGTTTCAGTGTGGTACCACATTAGTACATGATCCAAACCAGAATACGCCAGGGATCTGTTCAATAACGTGAATGTGAAAAACGTGAAAGTATGACCCTGAAGAGGGCATATCCCAGGCCTAATCAAGACCTAACATGCGTTATCCTCTAAAATATTGATCGAAACTAGGTTTAATGGACTGTTTCAGTGTGGTACCACATTACTACGTGATCCAAACCAGAAAAACCGAGGATCTGTTCAACAAGTATGTTAAAAATGCGAAAGTATGACCCTGATGAGGGCAAATCCCAGACCTATCCCAGACCTAACATACGTTGTCCTCTAAAATATTGATCGAAACCAGATTTAATGGACTGTTTCAGTGTGGTACCACATTACTATGTGATCCAAACCAGAAGTAGCCAGGGATCTGTTCAACAAGTATGTGAACAATGCGAAAATATGGCCCTGATGAGGGCAAATCCCAGGTCTAACCTAGACATAACATGCGTTATCCTCTAAAATATTCACCGAAACTAGGTTTAATTGAATGTTTCAGTGTGATAACACATTACTACGTGATCCAATCCAGAAAAAGCCCAGGTTCTAGCCATCAAGTTGAGAAATATGCGAAAGTATGAGCACGCTGAGGGCAAATCCCAGACCTAACCCAGACCTAACATGCGTTACCGTCAAAATTATTGATCGAAACCAGGTTTAATCGACTGTTCCAGTGTGGTACCACATTACTACGTGATCCAAACCAGAATAAAACCCAGGATCTGTACAACTAGTATGTGAAGAATGCGAAAGTATGAGCCTGACGAGGGCAAATCCCAGACCTATCCCAGACATAACTTGAGTTATCCTCTAAAATATTCATCGAAACCAGGTTTAATGGACTGTTTCAGTGTGGTACCACATTACTACGTGATCCAAAACAGAATAAACCCCAGCATCTGTACAATTAGTATGTGAAGAATGCGAAAGTATGAGCCTGACGTGGGCAAATCCCAGACCTATCCCAGACATAACTTGCGTTATCATCTAAAATATTGACCGAAATCTGTTTTAATCGACTGTTTCAGTGTGGTACCACATTACTACATGATCCAATCCAGAAAAAGCCCAGGATCTAGCCATGAAGTATGAGAAATATGCGAAAGTACGAGCCTGGTGAGAGCAAATCCCAGACCTAACCTAGACCTAACATGAGTTATTCTCTAAAATATTCATCGAAACCAGGTTTAATGGACTTTGTCAGTGTGGTACCACATTACTACGTGATCCAAACCAGAAAAAACCCAGGATACGGTCAACAAGTATGTGAAGAATGCGAAAGTATGCGTCTGATGAAGGAAAATCCCAGGCCTAACCTAGACCTAACTTGCGTTATCCTCTAAAATATTGATCGAAACCAGGTTTAATGGACTGTTTCAGTGTGGTGCCACATTACTACGTGATCAAATCCAGAAAAACCCCAGGATCTGGCCATCAAGTATGAGAAACATGCGAAAGTACGAGCCTGATGAGAGCAAATCCCAGACCTAACCTAGACCTAACATGATTTATTCTCTAAAATATTCATCGAAGCCAGGTTTAATTGAATGTTTCAGTGTGATACCACATTACTACGTGATCCAATCCAGAAAAAGCCCAGGTTCTAACCATCAAGTATGAGAAATATGCGAAAGTATGAGCCCGCAGAGGACAAATCCTAGACCTAACCCAGGCCTAACATGCGTTATCCTGCAAAATATTTATCAAGACCTGATTTAATTGAATGTTTCAGTGTGGTACCACATTACTACGTGATCCAAACCAGAGAAAACCCAGGATCTGTTCAACAAGTATGTGGAGAATGCGAGAGTATGTGTCTGATGAGGGCAAATCCCAGGCCCAACCTAGACATAACATGCGTTATCCTCTAAAATATTGATCGAAACCAGGTTTAATGGACTGTTTCAGTGTGGTACTGCATTACTGCGTGATCCAATCCAGAAAAAGCCCAGGATCTAGCCATCAAGTATGAGAAATATGCGAAAGTATGTGCCCGCTGAGGGCAAATCCTAGACCTAACCCTGACCTAACATGCGTTATCCTCCAAAATATTCATCAAGACCAGATTTAATTGAATGTTTCAGTGTGGTTCCACATTACTACGTGATCCAAACCAGAAAAAACCCAGGATCTGTTCAACAAGTATGTGGAGAATGCGAGAGTATGTGTCTGATGAGGGCAAATCCCAGGCCCAACCTAGACATAACATGCGTTATCCTCTAAAATATTGATCGAAACCAGGTTTAATGGACTGTTTCAGTGTGGTACTGCATTACTACGTGATCCAATCCAGAAAAAGCCCAGGATCTAGCCATCAAGTATGAGAAATATGCGAAAGTATGTGCTCGCTGAGGGCAAATCCTAGACCCAACCCTGACCTAACATGCGTTATCCTCCAAAATATTCATCAAGACCAGATTTAATTGAATGTTTCAGTGTGGTTCCACATTACTACGTGATCCAAACCAGAAAAAACCCAGGATCTGTTCAACAAGTATGTGGAGAATGCGAAAGTATGTGTCTGATGAGGGCAAATCCCTGGACTAACCTAGACATAACATCCGTTATCCTCTAAAATATTCATCGAAACCAGGTTTAATGGACTGTTTCAGTGTGGTACCACATTACTACGGGATCCAAACCAGAAAAAGGCCAGAATCTGCTCAACAAGTATGTGAAAAACGCGAATCTATGAGCCTGATGAGGGCAAATCCCAGACCTATCCCAGACATAACATGCGTTATCCTCTAAAATATTGATCGAAACCAGGTTTAACAGACTGTTTCAGTGTGGTACCACATTACTACGTGATCCAAACCAGAAAAAGCCAGGGATCTGTTCAACAAGTATGTGAAAAATGCGAAAATATGACCCTGATGAGGGCAAATCCCGTTCCTAACCTAGACCTAACTTGAGTTATTCTCTAAAATATTCATCGAAGCCAGGATTAATGGACTTTTTCAGTGTGGTACCACATTACTACCTGATCCAAACCAGAAAAAGCCAGGGATCTGTTCAACAAGTATGTGAAAAATGCGAAAATATGACCCTGATGAGGGCAAATCCCGGACCTAACCTAGACCTTACATGAGTTATTCTCTAAAATATCCATCGAAGCCAGGTTTAATGGACTTTTTCAGAGTGGTACCACATTACTACGTGATCCAAACCAGAAAAAACCCAGGATCCGTTCTACATGAATGTGAAGAATGCGAAATTATGTGTCTGAGGAGGGTAATTCCCAGGCCTAACCTAGAACTAACATGCGTTACCCTCAAAATTATTGATGGAAACCAGGTTTAATCGACTGTTCCAGTGTGGTACCACATTACTACGTGATCCAAGCCAGAATAAAACCCAGGATCTGTACAACTAGTATGTGAAGAATGCGAAAGTATGAGCCTGACGAGGGCAAATCCCAGACCTATCCCAGACATAACTTGCGTTATCCTCTAAAATATTGATCGAAACCAGGTTTAATGGACTGTTTCAGTGTGGTACTGCATTACTACGTGATCCAATCCAGAGAAAGCCTAGGATCTGGCCATCAAGTATGTGAAATATGCGAAAGTATGTGCCCGCTGAGGGCAAATCCTAGACCTAACCCTGACCTAACATGCGTTATCCTCTAAAATATTTATCAAGACCAGATTTAATTGAATGTTTCAGTGTGGTACCACATTACTACGTGATCCAAACCAGAAAAAACCCAGGATCTGTTCAACAAGTATGTGGAGAATGCGAAAGTATGTGTCTGATGAGGGCAAATCCCTGGCCTAACCTAGACATAACATCCGATATCCTCTAAAATATTCATCGAAACCAGGTTTAATGGACTGTTTCAGTGTGGTACCACATTACTACGTGATCCGAACCAGAAAAAACCCAGGATCCGTTCTACATGGATGTGAAGAATGCGGAAATATGTGTCTGATGAGGGAAAATCCCAGCCCTAACCTAGACCTAACATGCGTTACCCACAAGATTATTGATCGAAACCAGGTTTAATCGACCGTTTCAGTGTGGTACCACATTACTACGTGATCCAAACCAGAATAAAACCCAGGATCTGTACAACTAGTATGTGAAGAATGCGAAAGTGTGTGCCTGACGAGGGCAAATCCCAGACCTATCCCAGACATAACTTGCGTTATCATCTAAAATATTGGCCGAAACCTGTTTTAATCGACTGTTTCAGTGCGGTACCACATTACTACGTGATCCAAACCAGAAAAAGTCCAGAATCTGGCTCTCATCTATGAGAAATATGCGAAAATACGAGCCTGATGAGAGCAAATCCCAGACCTAACCAAGACCTAACATGCGTTATTCTGTAAAATATTGATCGAAACCAGGTTTAATGGACTGTTTCAGTGTGGTACCACATTGCTACGTGATCCAAACCAGAAAAAACCCAGAATCTGTTCAACAAGTATTTGAAAAATGCGAAAATATGACCCTGATGAGGGCAAATCCCGGACCTAACCTAGACCTTACATGAGTTATTCTCTAAAATATTCATCGAAGCCAGGTTTAATGGACTTTTTCAGTGTGGTACCACATTACTACGTGATCCAAACCAGAAAAAACCCAGGATCCGTTCTACATGTATGTGAAGAATGCGAAATTATGTGTCTGATGAGGGTAATTCCCAGGCCTAACCTAGAACTAACATGCGTTACCCTCAAAATTATTGATGGAAACCAGGTTTAATCGTCTGTTCCAGTGTGGTACCACATTACTACGTGATCCGAACCAGAAAAAACCGAGGATCCGTTCTACATGTATGTGAAGAATGCGGAATTATGTGTCTGATGAGGGAAAATCCCAGGCCTAACCTAGACCTAACATGCGTTACCCTCAAGATTATTGATCGAAACCAGGTTTAATCGACTGTTTCAGTGTGGTACCACATTACTACGTGATCCAAACCAGAATAAAACCCAGGATCTGTACAACTAGTATGTGAAGAATGCGAAAGTGTGAGCCTGACGAGGGCAAATCCCAGACCTATCCCAGACATAATTTGCGTTATCATCTAAAATATTGGCCGAAACCTGTTTTAATCGACTGCTTCAGTGCGGTACCACATTACTACGTGATCCAAACCAGAAAAAGTCCAGAATCTGGCCATCATCTATGAGAAATATGCGAAAGTACGAGCCCGATGAGAGCAAATCCCAAACCTAACCAAGACCTAACATGCGTTATTCTGTAAAATATTGATCGAAACCAGGTTTAATGGACTGTTTCAGTGTGGTACCACATTACTACGTGATCCAAACCAGAAAAAACCCAGAATCTGTTCAACAAGTATGTGAAAAACGAGAATCTATTAGCCTGATGAAGGCAAATCCGAGACCTATCCCAGACATAACATGCGTTATCCTCTAAAATATTCATCGAAACCAGGTTTAATGGACTGTTCCAGTGTGCTACCACATTACTACGTGATCCAAACCAGAATAAAACCCAGGATCTGTACAACTAGTATGTGAAGAATGCGAAAGTATGAGCCTGACGAGGGCAAATCCCAGACCTATCCCAGACATAACTTGCGTTATCCTCTAAAATATTGATCGAAACCTGGTTTAATGGACTGTTTCAGTGTGGTACCACATTACTACGTGATCCAAGCCAGAAAAAGCCCAGGATCTGGCCATCAAGCACGAGAAATATACGAAAGTATGAGCTTGCTGAGGGCAAATCCTAGACCTAACCCAGACCTAACATGCGTTATCCTCTAAAATATTTATCAAGACCAGATTTAATGGTCTGTTTCAGTGTGGTACCACATTACTACGTGATCCAAACAAGAATAAGCCAGGGATCTGTTCAACAACGTGAATGTTAAAAACGTGAAAGTATGACCCTGAAGAGGGCATATCCCAGGCCTAATCAAGACCTAACATGCGTTATCCTCTAAAATATTGATCGAAACTAGGTTTAATGGACTGTTTCAGTGTGGTACCACATTACTACGTGATCCAAACCAGAAAAACCGAGGATCTGTTCAACAAGTATGTTAAAAATGCGAAAGTATGACCCTGATGAGGGCAAATCCCAGACCTATCCCAGACCTAACTTACGTTGTCCTCTAAAATATTGATCAAAACCAGATTTAATGGACTGCTTCAGTGTGGTACCACATTACTATGTGATCCAAACCAGAAGTAGCCAGGGATCTGTTCAACAAGTATGTGAACAATGCGAAAATATGGCCCTGATGAGGGCAAATCCCAGGCCTAATCTAGACCTAGCATGCGTTATCCTCTAAAATATATATCAAGTCCAGATTTAATGGACCGTTTCAGTGTGGTACCACATTAGTACATGATCCAAACCAGAATAAGCCAGGGATCTGTGCAACAAGTATGTGAATAACGCGAAAGTATGACCCTGATGAGGGCAAATCCCAGACATGTCCCAGACCTAACATGCGTTGTCCTCTAAAATATTGATCGAAACCAGATTTAATGGACTGTTTCAGTGTGGTACCACATTACTACGTGATCCAAACCAGAAGAAACCAGGGATCTGTTCAACAAGTATGTGAACAATTCGAAAATATGGCCCTGATGAGGGCAAATCCCAGGTCTAACCTAGACATAACATGCGTTATCCTCTAAAATATTGATCGATACCAGGTTTAATGGACTGTTTCAGTGTGGTACCACATTACTACGGGATCCAATCCAGAAAAAGGCCAGAATCTGTTCAACAAGTATGTGAAAAACGCGAAACTATGAGCCTGATGAGGGCAAATCCCAGACCTATCCCAGACATAACATGCGTTATCCTCTAAAATATTGATCGAAACCAGGTTTATTGAATTGTTTCAGTGTGGTACCACATTACTACGTGATCCAAACCAGAAAAAGCCGGGGATCTGTTCAACAAATATGTGAAAAATGCGAAAATATGACCCTGATGAGGGCAAATCCCAGGCCCAACCTAGACATAACATGCGTTATCCTCTAAAATATTGATCGAAACCAGGTTTAATGGACTGTTTCAGTGTGGTACCACATTACTACAGGATCCAATCCAGAAAAAGGCCAGAAACTGTTCAAAAAGTATGTGAAAAACGCGAAAATATGAGCCTGATGAGGGCAACTCCCAGACCTATCCCAGACATAACATGCGTTATCCTCTAAAATATTGATCGAAACCAGGTTTAACGGATTGCTTCAGTGTGGTACCACGTTACTACGTGATCCAATCCAGAAAAAGCCCAGGATCTGGCCATCAAGTATGAGAAATATGCGAAAGTATGAGCCCGCTGAGGGCAAATCCTAGACCTAACCCAGACCTAACATGCGTTATCCTCTAAAATATTCATCGAAACAAGGTTTAATCGACTGTTTCAGTGTGGTACCCCATTACTGCGTGATCCAAACCAGAATAAAACCCAGGATCTGTATAACTAGTATGTGAAGAATGCGAAAGTATGAGCCTGACGAGGGCAAATCCCAGACCTATCCCAGACATAACATGCGTTATCCTCTAAACTATTAATCGAAACTAGGTTTAATGGACTGTTTCAGTGTGGTACCACATTACTACGTGATCCAAACCAGAAAAACCGAGGATCTGTTCAACAAGTATGTGAAAAATGCGAAAATATGACCCTGATGAAGACAACTCCCGGACCTAACCTAGACCTAACATGCGTTATCATCTAAAATGTTGATCGAAACCAGGTTTAATGGACTGTTTCAGTGTGGTACCACATTACTACGTGATCCAAACCAGAAAAACCCCAGAATCTGGCCATCAACTATGAGAAATATGCGAAAGTACGAGCCTGATGAGAGCAAATCCCAGACCTAAGCAAGACCTAACATGCGTTATTCTGTAAAATATTGATCGAAACCAGGTTTAATGGACTGTTTCAGTGTGGTACCACATTATTACGTGATCAAAACCAGTAAAAACCCAGAATCTGTTCAACAAGTATGTGAAAAACGCGAAACTATGAGCCTGATGAGGGTAAATCCCAGGCCTAATCTAGACCTAACATGCGTTATCCTCTAAACTATTGATCGAAACTAGGTTTAATGGACTGTTTCAGTGTGGTACCACATTACTACGTGATCAAAACCGGAAAAAGCCCAGAATCTGGCCATCAACTATGAGAAATATGCGAAAGTACGAACCTGATGAGAGCAAATCCCAGGCCCAACCTAGACATAACATGCGTTATTGTCTAAAATATTGATCGAAACCAGGTTTAATCGACTGTTTCAGTGTGGTACCACATTACTACGTGATCCAAACCAGAATAAAACCCAGGATTTGTACAACTAGTATGTGAAGAATGCGAATGTATGGGTCTGACGAGGGCAAATCCCAGACCTAACCAAGATCTAACATGCGTTACTCTGTAAAATGTTGATCGAAACCAGGTTTAATGGACTGTTTCAGTGTGGTACCACATTACTACGTGATCCAAACCAGAAAAAAGCCAGAATCTGTTAACAGGTATGTGAAAAATGCGAAAGTATGTGTCTCATGAGGGAAAATCCCAGGCCTAACCTAGACATAACATGCGTTATCCTCTAAAATATTCATCGAAACCAGGTTTAATGGACTGTTTCAGTGTGGTACCACATTACTACGTGATCCAATCCAGAAGAAGCCCAGGATCTAGCCATGAAGTATGAGAAATTTGCGAAATTATGATCCTGATAAGGGCAAATCCTAGACCTAACTCGGACCTAACATTCGTTATCCTCTAAAATATTTATCAAGACCAGATTTAATGGACTGTTTCAGGGTGGTACCACTATTGTACATGATCCAAACCAGATTAAGCCAGGGATCTGTTCAACAAGTATGTGAAAAACGCGAAAGTATGACCCTGATGGGGGCAAATCCTAGACCTCACCCAGACCTAACATGCGTTATCCTCTAAAATATTTATCAAGACCAGGTTTAATCGACTGTTTCAGTGTGGTACCACATTACTACGTGATCAAAACCAGAAAAAGCCCAGAATCTGGCCATCAACTATGAGAAATATGCGAAAGTACGAACCTGATGTGAGCAAATCCCAGACCTAACCAAGACCTAACATGCGTTACTCTGTAAAATGTTGATCGAAACCAGGTTTAATGGACTGTCTCAGTGTGGTACCACATTACTACGTGATCGAAACCAGAAAAAAGCCAGAATCTGTTCAACAGGTATGTGAAAAATGCGAAAGTATGAGCCTGACGAGGGCAAATCCCAGACCTATTCCAGACATAACATGCGTTATCCTCTACAATATTGATCGAAACCAGGTTTAATGGACTGTTTCAGTGTGGTACCACATTACTACGTGATCCAAACCAGAAAAAGCCAGGGATCTGTTCAACAAGTATGTGAAAAATGCGAAAGTATGTGTCTGATGATGGCAAATCCCTGGCCTATCCGAGACATAACATGCGTTATCCTCTAAAATATTGATCGAAACCAGGTTTAATTTACTGTTTCAGTGTGGTACCACATTACTACGTGATCAAATCCAGAAAAAGCCCCGGATCTAGCCACGAAGTATGAGAAATATGCCAAATTATGAGCCTGATTAGGGCAAATCCCAGAGCTAACCCAAACATGACCAGCGTTATCCTCCAAAATATTCATCGCAACCAGGTTTCATTAACTGCTTCGGTGTGGTACCGCATTACTACCTGATCCAAACCAGAAAAAGTCCAGGATCTAGCCATCAAGTATGCGAAAAATGCGAAAGTACGAGCCAGATGAGGGCAAATACCTGAACTTTCCCAGACATAACCGGCGTTATCCTCTAAAATATTAATCGGAACCTGGTTTAATTGACTGCTTCAGTGTGGAACCACATTACGACGGGATCCAAACCACAAAAAACCCAGGATCTGGCCAAGTACGCGGAAATTGCGGAAGTATGAGACAGATGATTGCAAATACCAGAACTAACCCATAAATAACCAGCGTTATCCTCTAAAATCTTAATCGCAACCAGGTTTAATTGACTGTTTCGGTGTGGTACCGGTATTACTACGTAATACAGACCAGAAGAAGGCCAGGATCTGGCCAACGAGTATGCGAGAAATGCGAAAGTACGAGCCAGATGAGGGCAAATCCCAGTCCTAACCCAGACATAGCCGGCGTTATCCTCTAAAATATTAATCGCAACCAGGTTTAATTGACCGTTTCTAAAAATTAAAGGTTTAATTGTCTGTTTCGGTGTGGTACTGCATTACTACGTAATACAGACCAGAAGAAAGCCAGGATTTGGCCAACAAGTATGCGAGAAATGCGAAGGTACGAGCCAGATGACGGCAAATCCCAGACCTAACCCTGACATAACCGGCGTTATCCTCTAAAATATTAATCGCAACCAGGTTTAATTGACTGTTTCGGTGTGGTACCGTATTACTACGTAATACAGACCAGAAGAAGGCCAGGATCTGGCCAACGAGTAGGCAAAAAATGCGAAGGTACGAGCCAGATGATTGCAAATACCAGAAGTAACCCAGACGTAACCAGCGTTACCCTCTAAAATACTAACCGGAACAAGCTTTCATTGACTGTTTCAGTGTGGTGCCACATTACTACGTGGTCCAAGCCAGAAAAAGGCCAGGATCTTGCCAACAAGTAGGCGAGAAATGCGAAGGTACGAGCCAGATGAGGGCAAATCCCAGACCTAACCGAGACATAACCGGCGTTATCCTCTAAAATATTGATCGCAACCAGGTTTCATTGACTTTTTCAGTGTGGTACCACATTACTACGTGGTGCAAGTAAGAAAAAGGCCAGGATCTGGCCAACAAGTATGCGAGAAATGCGAAAGTACGAGCCAGATGAGGGCAAATCCTAGACCTAACCCGGACATAACCGGCGTTATCCTCTCAAATATTAATCGCAACCAGGTTTAATTGACTGTTACGGTGTGGTACCGCATTACTATGTGATCCAAACCAGAAAAAGCCCAGGATCTTGCCAACGAGTAGGCGAAAAATGCGAAGGTACGAGCCAGATGATTGCAAATACCAGAACTAACCCAGACGTAACCAGCGTTACCCTCTAAGATACTAACCGGAACAAGCTTTCATTGACTGTTTCAGTGTGGTGTCACATTACTACGTGATCCAAACCAAAAAATGCCCAGGATCTGGCCAACAAGTTTGCGAAAAATGCGAAAGTACGAGCCGGATGATTGCAAATACCAGAACTAACCCAAACACAACCAGCGTTATCCTCCAAAATATTAATCGCAACCAGGTTTAATTGACTGCTTCGGTGTGGTACCGCATTACTACCTGATCCAAACCAGGTAATGCCCAGGATCTGGCCAACAAGTATGCGAAAAATGCGAAAGTAGGAGCCAGATGATTCCAAATACCAGAACTAACCGAGACATAACCGGCGTTATCTTCTAAAATATTAATCGGAACCAGGTTTAATTGAATGTTTCAGTGTGGTACCGCATTGCTACGTGATACAGACCAGAAAGAGGCCAGGATCTGGCCAACAAGTAAGCGAAAAATGCGAAATTACGTGACAGATGAGGGCAAATCCCAGACCTAACCGAGAAATAACCGGCGTTATCCTCTAAAATATTAATCGCAACCAGGTTTAATTGACTGCTTCGGTGTGGTTCCGCATTAGGACAGGATCGAAACCACAAAAAACCCTAGATCTGGCCAACAAGTACGCGAAAATTGCGAAAGTATGAGCCAGATGATTGCCAATACCAGAACTAACCCATAAATAACCAGCGTTATACTCTAAAATATTAATCGCAACCAGGTTTAATTGACTGTTTCGGTGTGGTACCGCATGGCTACGTGATACAGATCAGAAAAAGGCCAGGATCTGGCCAACAAGTATGCGAAAAATGCGAAATTACGTGACAGATGAGGGCAAATCCCAGACCTAACCCGGACATAATCGGAGTTATCCTCTAAAATATTAATCGCAACCAGGTTTAATTGACTGTTCCGGTGTGGAACCACATTACTACGTGATCCAGCCCAGAGAAAGCCCAGGATCTGGCCAACGAGTATGTGAAAAATGCGAAAGTACGAGCCAGATGATTGCAAATACCAGAACTAACCCAAATATGACCAGCGTTATCCTCCAAAATATTCATCGCAACCAGGTTTCATTGACTGCCTCGTTGTGGTACCGCATTACTACGTGATCCAAACCAGAAACAGTCCAGGATCTAGCCATCAAGTATGCGCAAAATGGGAAAGTACGAGCCAGACGAGGGCAAATACCAGAACTATCCCAGACATAACCGGCGTTATCCTCTAAAATATTAATCGCAACCAGGTTTAATAGACTGCTTCGGTGTGGAACCACATTACGACGGGGTACAAACCACAAAAAACCCAAAATCTGGCCAACGAGTACGCGAAAATTGCGAAAGTACGAGCCAGATGAGGGCAAATACAAGAACTAACCTAGACATAACTAGCGTTATCCTCTAAAATATTAATCGCAACCAGGTTTAATTGACTTTTTCGGTGTGGTATCGCATTACTACGTGATCCAAACCAGAAAAAGGCCAGGATCTTGCCAACAAGTATGCGAGAAAGGCGAAAGTACGAGCCAGATGAGGGCAAATCCCAGACCTAACCCGGACATAACCGGCGTTATCCTCTAAAATATTAATCGCAACCAGGTTTAATTGACTGTTTCGGTGTGGAACCACATTACGACGGGATACAAACCCGAAAAAGCCCTGGATATGGCCAACAAGTATGCGAGAAATGCGAAAGTACGAGCCAGATGAGGGCAAATCCCAGACCTAAACCAGGCATAAGCGGCATTATCCCCTAAAATACTAACCGGAACCAGCTTCTATTGACTGTTTCAGTGTGGTGCCACATTACTACGTGATCCAAGCCAGAAAATGCCCAGGATCTGGCCAACCAGTATGCGAAAAATGCGAAAGTACGCGCCGGATGATTGCAAATACCAGAACTAACCCAAACATAACCAGCGTTATCCTCTAAAATACGAATCGGAACCAGCTGTTATTGACGGTTTCATTGTGGTACCACATTACTACGTGATACAGGTCAGAAGAAGGCCAGGATCTGGCCAACAAGTATGCGAAAAATGAGAACGTACGAGCCAGATGATTGCAAATACCAGAACTAACCGAGACATAACCGGCGTTATCCTCTAAAATATTGATCGCAACCAGGTTTCATTGACTTTTTCAGTGTGGTACCACATTACTACGTGGTGCAAGTAAGAAAAAGGCCAGGATCTGGCCAACAAGTATGCGAGAAATGCGAAAGTACGAGCCAGATGAAGGCAAATCCTAGACCTAACCCAGCCATAACCGGCGTTATTCTTTAAAATATTAATCTTAACCAGGTTTAATTGACTGTTACGGTGTGGTACCGCATTACTACGTGATCCAAACCAGAAAAAGCCCAGGATCGCGCCAACAAGTACGCGAAAAATGCGAAGGTACGAGCCTGATGATTGCAAATACCAGAACTAACCCAGCCATAACCAGCGTTATCCTCTAAAATACAAATCGGTACCAGCTGTTATTGACGGTTTCATTGTGATACCACATTACTACGTGATACAGGTCAGAAGAAGGCCAGGATCTGGCCAACAAGTATGCGAGAATAGCGAAAGTACGAGCCAGATGAGGGCAAATACAAGAACTAACCCAGACATAACCAGCGTTATCCTCTAAAATATTAATCGCAACCAGGTTTAATTGACTGTTTCGGTGCGGAACCACATTACGACGGGATATAAACCCGAAAAAGCCCTGGATATGGCCAACAAGTATGCGAGAAATGCGAAAGTACGTGCCAGATGAGGGCAAATCCCAGAACTAACCCAAACATGACCAGCGTTATCCTGCAAAATATTCATCGCAACCAGGTTCCATTGACTGCTTCGGTGTGGAATCCCATTACGACGGGATCGAAACCACAAAAAACCCAAGATCTGGCCAACAAGCACGCGTAAATTGCGAAAGCATGAGCCAGATGATTGCAAATACCGGAACTAACCCATAAATAACCAGCGTTATCCTCTAAGATATTAATCGCAACCAGGTTTAAATGACTGTTTCGGTGTGGTACCGCATTACTACGTAATACAGACCAGAAGAAGGCCAGGATCTGGCCAACAAGTATGCGAGAAATGCGAAAGTACGAGCCAGATGAGGGCAAATCCCAGACCTTACCCGGACATAACCGGCGTTATCCCCTAAAATATTAATCGCAACCAGGTTTAATTGACTGTTTCGGTGCGGAACCACATTACGACGGGATATAAACCCGAAAAAGCCCTGGATATGGCCAACAAGTATGCGAGAAATGCGAAAGTACGTGCCAGATGAGGGCAAATCCCAGAACTAACCCATAAATAACCAGCGTTATCCTCTAAGATATTAATCGCAACCAGGTGTAATTGATTGTTTCGCTGTGGTACGGCATTACTACGTAATGCAGACCAGAAGAAGGCCAGGATCTGGCCAACAAGTATGCGAGAATAGCGAAAGTACGAGCCAGATGAGGGCAAATACAAGAACTAACCCATAAATAACCAGCGTTATCCTCTAAGATATTAATCGCAACCAGGTGTAATTGATTGCTTCGCTGTGGTACGGCATTACTACGTAATGCAGACCAGAAGAAGGCCAGGATCTGGCCAACAAGTATGCGAGAAATGCGAAAGTACGAGCCAGATGAGGGCAAATCCCAGACCTTACCCGGACATAACCGGCGTTATCCCCTAAAATATTAATCGCAACCAGGTTTAATTGACTGTTTCGGTGCGGAACCACATTACGACGGGATATAAACCCGAAAAAGCCCTGGATATGGCCAACAAGTATGCGAGAAATGCGAAAGTACGTGCCAGATGAGGGCAAATCCCAGACCTAAATCAGATATAACCGGCATTGTCCTCTAAAATATTAATCGCAACCAGCTTCTATTGACTGTTTCAGTGTGGTGCCACATTTCTACGTGATGCAAACCAGAAAAAGCCCAGGATCTGGCCAACAAGTATGCGAAAAATGCGAAAGTATGAGCCAGATGATTGCAAATACCAGAACTAACCCATAAATAACCAGCGTTATCCTCTAAGATATTAATCGCAACCAGGTGTAATTGATTGTTTCGCTGTGGTACGGCATTACTACGTAATGCAGACCAGAAGAAGGCCAGGATCTGGCCAACAAGTATGCGAGAATAGCGAAAGTACGAGCCAGATGTGGGCAAATACAAGAACTAACCCAGACATAACCAGCGTTATCCTCTAAAATATTAATCGCAACCAGGTTTAGTTGACTGCTTCGGTGTGGTACCGCATTACTACGTGATCCAAACCAGGTAATGCCCAGGATCTGGCCAACAAGTATGCGAAAAATGCGAAAGTACGAGCCAGGTGAGGGCAAATACAAGAACTAACCCAGACATAACCAGCGTTATCCTCTAAAATATTAATCGCAACCAGGTTTAATTGACTTTTTCGGTGTGGTACCGCATTACTACGTGATCCAAACCAGAAAATGCCCAGGATCTGGCCAACAAGTATGCGAAAAATGCGAAAGTACGAGCCGGATGATTGCAAATACCAGAACTAAGCCAAACACAACCAGCGTTATCCTCCAAAATATTCATCGCAACCAGGTTTAATTGACTGCTTCGGTGTGGAACCACATTACGACGGGATACAAACCACAAAAAACCCAGGATCTGGCCAACAAGTATGCGAAAAATGCGAAAGTTCGAGCCGGATGATTGCAAATACCAGAACTAACCCAGACATAACCAGCGTTATCCTCTAAAATATTAATCGCAACCAGGTTTAATTGACTGCTTCGGTGTGGAACCACATTACGACGGGGTACAAACCACAAAAAACCCAAAATCTGGCCAACGAGTACGCGAAAATTGTGAAAGTACGAGCCAGATGAGGGCAAGTCCCAGACCAAAACCAGACATAAGCGGCATTATCCCCTAAAATATTAATCGCAACCAGCTTCTATTGACTGTTTCAGTGTGGTGCCACATTTCTACGTGATGCAAACCAGAAAAAGCCCAGGATCTGGCAACAAGTATGCGAGAAATGCGAAAGTACGAGCCAGATGAGGGCAAGTCCCAGACCTAACCCGGACATAACCGGCGTTATCCTCTAAAATATTAATCGCAACCAGGTTTAATTGACTGTTTCGGTGTGGAACCACATTACGACGGGATACAAACCACAAAAAACCCAGGATCTGGCCAACAAGTATGCGAAAAATGCGAAAGTACGAGCCGGATGATTGCAAGTCCCAGACCTAACCCGGACATAACCGGCGTTATCCTCCAAAATATTCATCGCAACCAGGTTTAATTGACCGCTTTGGTGTGGAACCACATTACGACGGGATACAAACCACAAAAAACCCAAGATCTGGCCAAACAAGTACGCGAAAATTGCGAAAGTACGAGCCAGATGAGGGCAAATACAAGAACTAACCCAGACATAACCAGCGCTATCCTGTAAAATATTAATCGCAGCCAGGTTTAAATGACTCTTTCGGTGTGGTACCGCATTACTACGTGATACAGACCAGAAAAAGGCCGGGATCTGGCCAACAAGTATGCGAAAAATGCGAAAGTACGAGCCAGATGAGGGCAAATACCAGACCTAACCGAGATATAACCGGCGTTATTCTCTAAAATATTAATCGAAACCAGGTTTAATTGACTGTTTCGGTGTGGAACGACATTATTACGGAATCCAAACCAGAAACAACCCTGTATTTGGCCACGACGTATGCGAAAAAAGCGAAAGTATGGGCCGGAGGAATGCATATACCAGAACTAACCGAGACATAACCGGCGTTATCCTCTAAAATATTAATCGGAACCAGGTTTAATTGAATGTTTCAGTGTGGTACCAAATTACTACGTGGTCCAAGCCAGAAAAAGGCCAGGATCTTGCCAACAAGTAGGCGAAAAATGCGAAGGTACGAGCCAGATGAGGGCAAATCCCAGACCTAACCGAGACATAACCGGCGTTATCCTCTAAAATATTGATCGCAACCAGGTTTCATTGACTTTTTCAGTGTGGTACCACATTACTACGTGGTGCAAGTAAGAAAAAGGCCAGGATCTGGCCAACAAGTATGCGAGAAATGCGAAAGTACGAGCCAGATGAGGGCAAATCCTAGACCTAACCCGGACATAACCGGCGTTATCCTCTCAAATATTAATCGCAACCAGGTTTAATTGACTGTTACGGTGTGGTACCGCATTACTATGTGATCCAAACCAGAAAAAGCCCAGGATCTTGCCAACGAGTAGGCGAAAAATGCGAAGGTACGAGCCAGATGATTGCAAATACCAGAACTAACCCAGACGTTACCAGCGTTACCCTCTAAGATACTAACCGGAACAAGCTTTCATTGACTGTTTCAGTGTGGTGCCACATTACTACGTGATCCAAACCAAAAAATGCCCAGGATCTGGCCAACAAGTTTGCGAAAAATGCGAAAGTACGAGCCGGATGATTGCAAATACCAGAACTAACCCAAACACAACCAGCGTTATCCTCCAAAATATTCATCGCAACCAGGTTTAATTGACTGCTTCGGTGTGGAACCACATTACAACGGGATACAAACCACAAAAACCCCAAGATCTGGCCAACAAGTACGCGAAAATTGCGAAAGTACGAGCCAGGTGAGGGCAAATACAAGAACTAACCCAGACATAACCAGCGTTATCCTCTAAAATATTAATCGCAACCAGGTTTAGTTGACTGCTTCGGTGTGGTACCGCATTACTACGTGATCCAAACCAGGTAATGCCCAGGATCTGGCCAACAAGTATGCGAAAAATGCGAAAGTAGGAGCCAGATGATTCCAAATACCAGAACTAACCGAGACATAACCGGCGTTATCTTCTAAAATATTAATCGGAACCAGGTTTAATTGAATGTTTCAGTGTGGTACCGCATTGCTACGTGATACAGACCAGAAAGAGGCCAGGATCTGGCCAACAAGTAAGCGAAAAATGCGAAATTACGTGACAGATGAGGGCAAATCCCAGACCTAACCGAGAAATAACCGGCGTTATCCTCTAAAATATTAATCGCAACCAGGTTTAATTGACTGCTTCGGTGTGGTTCCGCATTACGACAGGATCGAAACCACAAAAAACCCTAGATCTGGCCAACAAGTACGCGAAAATTGCGGAATTACGTGACAGATGAGGGCAAATCCCAGACCTAACCCGGACATAATCGGAGTTATCCTCTAAAATATTAATCGCAACCAGGTTTAATTGACTGTTCCGGTGTGGAACCACATTACTACGTGATCCAGACCAGACAAAGCCCAGGATCTGGCCAACAAGTATGTGAAAAATGCGAAAGTACGAGCCAGATGATTGCAAATACCAGAACTAACCCAAATATGACCAGCGTTATCCTCCAAAATATTCATCGCAACCAGGTTTCATTGACTGCCTCGTTGTGGTACCGCATTACTACGTGATCCAAACCAGAAACAGTCCAGGATCTAGCCATCAAGTATGCGCAAAATGGGAAAGTACGAGCCAGACGAGGGCAAATACCAGAACTATCCCAGACATAACCGGCGTTATCCTCTAAAATATTAATCGGAACCAGGTTTAATTGACTGTTTCAGTGTGGTTCCGCATTACTACGTGATACAGACGAGAAGAAGCCCAGGATCTGGCCAACAAGTATGCGAAAAATAATAATAGAAAGTACGAGACGGATGAGGGCAAATCCCAGACCTAACCGAGAAATAACCGGCGTTATCCTCTAAAATATTAATCGCAACCAGGTTTAATTGACTGCTTCGGTGTAGAGCCACATTACTACGTGATCCAAACCAGAAAAAGCCCACGATCTTGCCAAAAAGTAGGCGAAAAATTCGAAGGTACGAGCCAGATGAGGGCAAATCCCAGACCTAACCGAGACATAACCGGCGTTATCCTCCAAAATATTAATCGCAACCAGGTTTAATTGACTGTTACGGTGTGGTACAGCATTACTACGTGATCCAAACCAGAAAAAGCCCAGGATCTGGCCAACAAGTATGCGAAAAATGCAAAAGTACGTGCCAGATGAGGGCAAATCCCAGACCTAACCGACACATAACCAGCGTTATCCTCTAAAATATTAATCGCAACCAGGTTTAATAGACTGCTTCGGTGTGGAACCACATTACGACGGGGTACAAACCACAAAAAACCCAAAATCTGGCCAACGAGTACGCGAAAATTGCGAAAGTACGAGCCAGATGAGGGCAAATACAAGAACTAACCCAGACATAACTAGCGTTATCCTCTAAAATATTAATCGCAACCAGGTTTAATTGACTTTTTCGGTGTGGTATCGCATTACTACGTGATCCAAACCAGAAAAAGGCCAGGATCTTGCCAACAAGTAGGCGTAAAATGCGAAGGTACGAGCCAGATCAGGGCAAATCCCAGACCTAACCGAGACATAACCGGCGTTATCCTCTAAAATATTAATCGCAACCAGGTTTAATTGACTGTTTCGGTGTGGAACCACATTACGACGGGATACAAACCCGAAAAAGCCCTGGATATGGCCAACAAGTATGCGAGAAATGCGAAAGTACGAGCTAGATGAGGGCAAGTCCCAGACCAAAACCAGACATAAGCGGCATTATCCCCTAAAATATTAATCGCAACCAGCTTCTATTGACTGTTTCAGTGTGGTGCCACATTTCTACGTGATGCAAACCAGAAAAAGCCCAGGATCTGGCCAACAAGTATGCGAGAAATGCGAAAGTACGAGCCAGATGAGGGCAAATCCCAGACCTAACCCGGACATAACCGGCGTTATCCTCTAAAATATTAATCGCAACCAGGTTTAATTGACTGTTTCGGTGTGGAACCACATTACGACGGGATACAAACCCGAAAAAGCCCTGGATATGGCCAACAAGTATGCGAGAAATGCGAAAGTACGAGCCAGATGAGGGCAAATCCCAGACCTAAACCAGACATAAGCGGCATTATCCCCTAAAATACTAACCGGAACCAGCTTCTATTGACTGTTTCAGTGTGGTGCCACATTACTACGTGATCCAAGCCAGAAAGTGCCCAGGATCTGGCCAACCAGTATGCGAAAAATGCGAAAGTACGCGCCGGATGATTGCAAATACCAGAACTAACCCAAACATAACCAGCGTTATCCTCTAAAATACAAATCGGAACCAGCTGTTATTGACGGTTTCATTGTGGTACCACATTACTACGTGGTACAGGTCAGAAGAAGGCCAGGATCTGGCCAACAAGTATGCGAAAAATGCGAAATTACGTGACAGATGAGGGCAAATCCCAGACCTAACCGAGAAATAACCGGCGTTATCCTCTAAAATATTAATCGCAACCAGGTTTAATTGACTGCTTCGGTGTGGAACCCCATTACGACGGGATCGAAACCACAAAAAACCCAAGATCTGGCCAACAAGCACGCGTAAATTGCGAAAGCATGAGCCAGATGATTGCAAATACCGGAACTAACCCATAAATAACCAGCGTTATCCTCTAAGATATTAATCGCAACCAGGTTTAAATGACTGTTTCGGTGTGGTACCGCATTACTACGTAATACAGACCAGAAGAAGGCCAGGATCTGGCCAACAAGTATGCGAGAAATGCGAAAGTACGAGCCAGATGAGGGCAAATCCCAGACCTAACCCGGACATAACCGGCGTTATCCCCTAAAATATTAATCGCAACCAGGTTTAATTGACTGTTTCGGTGCGGAACCACATTACGACGGGATATAAACCCGAAAAAGCCCTAGATATGGCCAACAAGTATGCGAGAAATGCGAAAGTACGTGCCAGATGAGGGCATATCCCAGACCTAAATCAGATATAACCGGCATTGTCCTCTAAAATATTAATCGCAACCAGCTTCTATTGACTGTTTCAGTGTGGTGCCACATTTCTACGTGATGCAAACCAGAAAAAGCCCAGGATCTGGCCAACAAGTATGCGAAAAATGCGAAAGTACGAGCCAGATGAAGGCAAATGCCAGACCTAACCCAGACATAAGCGGCGTTATCCTCCAAAATATTAATCGCAACCCGGTTTAATTGACTTTTTCGGTGTGGTACCGCATTACTACGTGATACAGACCAGAAGAAGCCCAGGATCTGGCCAACAAGTATGCGAAAAATAATAATAGAAAGTACGAGACAGATGAGGGCAAATCCCAGACCTAACCGAGATATAACCGGCGTTATTCTCTAAAATATTAATCGAAACCAGGTTTAATTGACTGTTTCGGTGTGGAACGACATTATTACGGAATCCAAACCAGAAACAACCCTGTATTTGGCCACGACGTATGCGAAAAAAGCGAAAGTATGGGCCGGAGGAATGCATATACCAGAACTAACCGAGACATAACCGGCGTTATCCTCTAAAATATTAATCGGAACCAGGTTTAATTGAATGTTTCAGTGTGGTACCAAATTACTACGTGGTCCAAGCCAGAAAAAGGCCAGGATCTTGCCAACAAGTAGGCGAAAAATGCGAAGGTACGAGCCAGATGAGGGCAAATCCCAGACCTAACCGAGACATAACCGGCGTTATCCTCTAAAATATTGATCGCAACCAGGTTTCATTGACTTTTTCAGTGTGGTACCACATTACTACGTGGTGCAAGTAAGAAAAAGGCCAGGATCTGGCCAACAAGTATGCGAGAAATGCGAAAGTACGAGCCAGATGAGGGCAAATCCTAGACCTAACCCGGACATAACCGGCGTTATCCTCTCAAATATTAATCGCAACCAGGTTTAATTGACTGTTACGGTGTGGTACCGCATTACTATGTGATCCAAACCAGAAAAAGCCCAGGATCTTGCCAACGAGTAGGCGAAAAATGCGAAGGTACGAGCCAGATGATTGCAAATACCAGAACTAACCCAGACGTAACCAGCGTTACCCTCTAAGATACTAACCGGAACAAGCTTTCATTGACTGTTTCAGTGTGGTGCCACATTACTACGTGATCCAAACCAAAAAATGCCCAGGATCTGGCCAACAAGTTTGCGAAAAATGCGAAAGTACGAGCCGGATGATTGCAAATACCAGAACTAACCCAAACACAACCAGCGTTATCCTCCAATATATTCATCGCAACCAGGTTTAATTGACTGCTTCGGTGTGGAACCACATTACGACGGGATACAAACCACAAAAACCCCAAGATCTGGCCAACAAGTACGCGAAAATTGCGAAAGTACGAGCCAGGTGAGGGCAAATACAAGAACTAACCCAGACATAACCAGCGTTATCCTCTAAAATATTAATCGCAACCAGGTTTAGTTGACTGCTTCGGTGTGGTACCGCATTACTACGTGATCCAAACCAGGTAATGCCCAGGATCTGGCCAACAAGTATGCGAAAAATGCGAAAGTAGGAGCCAGATGATTCCAAATACCAGAACTAACCGAGACATAACCGGCGTTATCTTCTAAAATATTAATCGGAACCAGGTTTAATTGAATGTTTCAGTGTGGTACCGCATTGCTACGTGATACAGACCAGAAAGAGGCCAGGATCTGGCCAACAAGTAAGCGAAAAATGCGAAATTACGTGACAGATGAGGGCAAATCCCAGACCTAACCGAGAAATAACCGGCGTTATCCTCTAAAATATTAATCGCAACCAGGTTTAATTGACTGCTTCGGTGTGGTTCCGCATTACGACAGGATCGAAACCACAAAAAACCCTAGATCTGGCCAACAAGTACGCGAAAATTGCGAAAGTATGAGCCAGATGATTGCCAATACCAGAACTAACCCATAAATAACCAGCGTTATACTCTAAAATATTAATCGCAACCAGGTTTAATTGACTGTTTCGGTGTGGTACCGCATGGCTACGTGATACAGACCAGAAAAAGGCCAGGATCTGGGCAACAAGTATGCGAAAAATGCGAAATTACGTGACAGATGAGGGCAAATCCCAGACCTAACCCGGACATAATCGGAGTTATCCTCTAAAATATTAATCGCAACCAGGTTTAATTGACTGTTCCGGTGTGGAACCACATTACTACGTGATCCAGACCAGAGAAAGCCCAGGATCTGGCCAACAAGTATGTGAAAAATGCGAAAGTACGAGCCAGATGATTGCAAATACCAGAACTAACCCAAATATGACCAGCGTTATCCTCCAAAATATTCATCGCAACCAGGTTTCATTGACTGCCTCGTTGTGGTACCGCATTACTACGTGATCCAAACCAGAAACAGTCCAGGATCTAGCCATCAAGTATGCGCAAAATGGGAAAGTACGAGCCAGACGAGGGCAAATACCAGAACTATCCCAGACATAACCGGCGTTATCCTCTAAAATAATCGGAACCAGGTTTAATTGACTGTTTCAGTGTGGTACCGCATTACTACGTGATACAGACCAGAAGAAGCCCAGGATCTGGCCAACAAGTATGCGAAAAATAATAATAGAAAGTACGAGACAGATGAGGGCAAATCCCAGACCTAACCGAGAAATAACCGGCGTTATCCTCTAAAATATTAATCGCAACCAGGTTTAATTGACTGCTTCGGTGTAGAGCCACATTACTACGTGATCCAAACCAGAAAAAGCCCAGGATCTGGCCAACAAGTATGTGAAAAATGCGAAAGTACGAGCCAGATGATTGCAAATACCAGAACTAACCCAAATATGACCAGCGTTATCCTCCAAAATATTCATCGCAACCAGGTTTCATTGACTGCCTCGTTGTGGTACCGCATTACTACGTGATCCAAACCAGAAACAGTCCAGGATCTAGCCATCAAGTATGCGCAAAATGCGAAATTACGTGACAGATGAGGGCAAATCCCAGACCTAACCCGGACATAATCGGAGTTATCCTCTAAAATATTAATCGCAACCAGGTTTAATAGACTGCTTCGGTGTGGAACCACATTACGACGGGGTACAAACCACAAAAAACCCAAAATCTGGCCAACGAGTACGCGAAAATTGCGAAAGTACGAGCCAGATGAGGGCAAATACAAGAACTAACCCAGACATAACTAGCGTTATCCTCTAAAATATTAATCGCAACCAGGTTTAATTGACTTTTTCGGTGTGGTATCGCATTACTACGTGATCCAAACCAGAAAAAGGCCAGGATCTTGCCAACAAGTAGGCGTAAAATGCGAAGGTACGAGCCAGATCAGGGCAAATCCCAGACCTAACCGAGACATAATCGGCGTTATCCTCTAAAATATTAATCGCAACCAGGTTTAATTGACTGTTTCGGTGTGGAACCACATTACGACGGGATACAAACCCGAAAAAGCCCTGGATATGGCCAACAAGTATGCGAGAAATGCGAAAGTACGAGCCAGATGAGGGCAAGTCCCAGACCAAAACCAGACATAAGCGGCATTATCCCCTAAAATATTAATCGCAACCAGCTTCTATTGACTGTTTCAGTGTGGTGCCACATTTCTACGTGATGCAAACCAGAAAAAGCCCAGGATCTGGCCAACAAGTATGCGAGAAATGCGAAAGTACGAGCCAGATGAGGGCAAATCCCAGACCTAACCCGGACATAACCGGCGTTATCCTCTAAAATATTAATCGCAACCAGGTTTAATTGACTGTTTCGGTGTGGAACCACATTACGACGGGATACAAACCCGAAAAAGCCCTGGATATGGCCAACAAGTATGCGAGAAATGCGAAAGTACGAGCCAGATGAGGGCAAATCCCAGACCTAAACCAGACATAAGCGGCATTATCCCCTAAGATACTAACCGGAACCAGCTTCTATTGACTGTTTCAGTGTGGTGCCACATTACTACGTGATCCAAGCCAGAAAATGCCCAGGATCTGGCCAACCAGTATGCGAAAAATGCGAAAGTACGCGCCGGATGATTGCAAATACCAGAACTAACCCAAACATAACCAGCGTTATCCTCTAAAATACAAATCGGAACCAGCTGTTATTGACGGTTTCATTGTGGTACCACATTACTACGTGATACAGGTCAGAAGAAGGCCAGGATCTGGCCAACAAGTATGCGAAAAATGCGAAATTACGTGACAGATGAGGGCAAATCCCAGACCTAACCGAGAAATAACCGGCGTTATCCTCTAAAATATTAATCGCAACCAGGTTTAATTGACTGCTTCGGTGTGGTTCCGCATTACGACAGGATCGAAACCACAAAAAACCCTAGATCTGGCCAACAAGTACGCGAAAATTGCGAAAGTATGAGCCAGATGATTGCCAATACCAGAACTAACCCATAAATAACCAGCGTTATCCTCTAAAATATTAATCGGAACCAGGTTTAATTGAATGTTTCAGTGTGGTACCAAATTACTACGTGGTCCAAGCCAGAAAAAGGCCAGGATCTTGCCAACAAGTAGGCGAAAAATGCGAAGGTACGAGCCAGATGAGGGCAAATCCCAGACCTAACCGAGACATAACCGGCGTTATCCTCTAAAATATTGATCGCAACCAGGTTTAATTGACTGTTACGGTGTGGTACAGCATTACTACGTGGTGCAAGTAAGAAAAAGGCCAGGATCTGGCCAACAAGTATGCGAGAAATGCGAAAGTACGAGCCAGATGAAGGCAAATCCTAGACCTAACCCAGCCATAACCGGCGTTATTCTTTAAAATATTAATCTTAACCAGGTTTAATTGACTGTTACGGTGTGGTACCGCATTACTACGTGATCCAAACCAGAAAAAGCCCAGGATCGTGCCAACAAGTACGCGAAAAATGCGAAGGTACGAGCCTGATGATTGCAAATACCAGAACTAACCCAGCCATAACCAGCGTTATCCTCTAAAATACAAATCGGAACCAGCTGTTATTGACGGTTTCATTCTGGTACCACATTACAACGTGATACAGGTCAGAAGAAGGCCAGGATCTGGCCAACAAGTATGCGAAAAATGAAAACGTACGAGCCAGATGATTGCAAATACCAGAACTAACCCAAACATGACCAGCGTTATCCTGCAAAATATTCATCGCAACCAGGTTCCATTGACTGCTTCGGTGTGGAACCCCATTACGACGGGATCGAAACCACAAAAAACCCAAGATCTGGCCAACAAGCACGCGTAAATTGCGAAAGCATGAGCCAGATGATTGCAAATACCGGAACTAACCCATAAATAACCAGCGTTATCCTCTAAGATATTAATCGCAACCAGGTTTAAATGACTGTTTCGGTGTGGTACCGCATTACTACGTAATACAGACCAGAAGAAGGCCAGGATCTGGCCAACAAGTATGCGAGAAATGCGAAAGTACGAGCCAGATGAGGGCAAATCCCAGACCTAACCCGGACATAACCGGCGTTATCCCCTAAAATATTAATCGCAACCAGGTTTAATTGACTGTTTCGGTGCGGAACCACATTACGACGGGATATAAACCCGAAAAAGCCCTGGATATGGCCAACAAGTATGCGAGAAATGCGAAAGTACGTGCCAGATGAGGGCATATCCCAGACCTAAATCAGATATAACCGGCATTGTCCTCTAAAATATTAATCGCAACCAGCTTCTATTGACTGTTTCAGTGTGGTGCCACATTTCTACGTGATGCAAACCAGAAAAAGCCCAGGATCTGGCCAACAAGTATGCGAAAAATGCGAAAGTACGAGCCAGATGAAGGCAAATGCCAGACCTAACCCAGACATAACCGGCGTTATCCTCCAAAATATTAATCGCAACCCGGTTTAATTGACTGTTACGGTGTGGTACCGCATTACTACGTGATCCAAACCAGAAAAAGCCCTGGATATGGCCAACAAGTATGCGAGAAATGCGAAAGTACGAGCCAGATGAGGGCAAATCCCAGACCTAACCTGGACATAACCAGCGTTATCCTCTAAAATATTTATTGCAACCAGGTTTAATTGACTGTTTCGGTGTGGAACCACATTACAACGGGATACAAGCCCGAAAATGCCCTGGATATGGCCAACAACTGGGCGAAAAATGCGAAGGTACGAGCCAGATGAGGGGGAATCCCAGACCTAACCGACACATAACCGGCGTTATCCTCCGAAATATTAATCGCAACCAGGTTTAATTGACTGCTCCGGTGTGGAACTACATTACTACGTGATCCAAACCAGAAAAAGCCCAGGATCTTGCCAACAATTAGGCGAGAAATTCGAAGGTACGAGCCAGATGATTGCAAATGCCAGAACTACCCCAGACATAACCAGCGTTATCCTATAAAATACTAATCGGAACCAGCTTTTATTGACTGTTTCAGTGTGGTACCAGATTACTACGAGATCGAAACCACATGAAACCCAAGATCTGGCCAACAAGTACGCGAAAATTGCGAAAATACGAGCCAGAAGAGGGCAAATACAAGAACTAACCAAGACATATCCAGCGTTATCCTCTAAAATATTAATCGCAACCAGGTTTAATTGACTGTTCCGGTGTGGTACCGCATTACTACGTGATACAGACCAGAAAAAGGCCATGATCTGGCCAACAAGTATGCGAAAAAATTCCCTCAGGGGCTGCCAGCCTTTCAGCTGCAGTACGGGCTTAACGAACCCGGGGTACCCGAGTCATACACACACCGTAAGCCTCCTGTTGGTCGTCACAACGACCCATTCACAATTCCCTATTGGTTTTGTGAATGGTACGTGACGGCAGGAGGAACGGGGGTCTTGGCTTAACCGCCTGGGCCACGAGTATGGCGACTCTATAAAATCGCCCTCCAATCCTAAGCTATGGTGCGCGGCGATGGGATGCATGGTTGGGGGAGAAGGCCCAATCCCAAGCGACCACCTCCGGGGAACCTGCCGAACCCTCGGAGTATTAGGCTTACCCGGGTAAGGCGGCTCTGCCCGGGTGGACCTTTATTTCCGACCATCTCGTGGGATTTTTATGGACACAGAAAATAAAATGGGGATGGGGCGGGTTTTGTCGGTTGGGGAGGACGGAGACGGGGCTGGGGTTAGGGTGGCGGCGCTCGCGCCCCACTCAGCGCCAGGTCCGGCTACGTGGAGGGTGGAGGAGGACGACGAGACGGCGTCGGTCTCGTCCTTCTCCTCCAGCACGAGCCACATAGGCTCTAAGAGGAAGAGGACGGGGCAGGCCGTCGTCGAGGTGGGCGGAGCGATGAGCCCGTCGGTGAGGCTGAGTTGCCTCAGGGACGAGGTGACCGAGGAGATATCGGAGAGGATCTCCTCGTCCCTGAGGCGGGTGGAGAAAGTCGCCGCTGCCTGCGCCTTTAAGGGGCAGAAAAGCGGTGGCGCGGAGGCCCTGAAGGCCGCGGCGGAGGAAATGAGGGAGGCGGCGCGGGAGCTCAGAGGGCGGAACGCCCGTCTGCAGCTCCTGTTGGAGGAGGAGCGACAGGGGAGGAGGAGGGCAGAGGCGCTGTGGAACAGCGCGGCCCTCCCTCCCATCCTCCCTCCTCCTCCACCGCCGCGTCCCTCGGCGGAGGTAAATAAGCGGAGTGCGGCGGCAGTGGTGCGGGGCACCGCGGGCCCCTCCACCCGCACTCCGCCCGTGAAGAAGTCCCCGTCCTCCTCAGAAGACGATCTTCTGAGGAGGATTGGGGACATGATTGATGGCAAGCTGGCCGCCTTCCGGGAGGAGCTCCTCGCCGGAAGAGTGGTCAGCAGGAAGGCGGTGCCTCCCCGACCTGTTCCGGTACAGTCGGGGAAGGCAAAGAAGGGCGGAGTGAAGGCTCCGCCCAGCGTTGCGGCACCAGGGCCCCGGGTCGCGACCCCCAAGGGGGGTGGTGTACCCGTGGTCGCGGTGGTCGCGTCTTCCACGGCACCCTCCCAAGGGGGGGTGGCGTGGAGTGAGGTGGTGGGGCGGAAGGCGAAGCGGGCGGCGAGGAAGGCCTCGCAACCGCAGCCTCCGCCTCCGCCGTCGGCGGCCAAGGTAAAGGCCGCGAAGGTCGGGAAGGTACGACCAGGTCGTCCCCCAAAAACGGCAGCGGTGACGCTGACCGTTGCGCAGGGGGGCGACCTGACCCTCGCGGAGGCGATGCGGCTCGCCAGGGAGAATATCTCCCTGGAAGAGCTGGGCATCGCCTCCGTGAGGGCGAAGAGGGCCGTGACCGGGGGTCTCTTGCTGGAGATCCCCGGTGCAGAGGGCGGCGCGAAGGCGGATCGTCTCGCCCAGAGGCTCCGGGAGCAGCTGGGCGAGCGAGGTGTCCGGGTCGCCCGGCCCACGAAGCGCACGGAGATGCGCGTTTGTGGGCTGGACGACTCGGTCAGCGCACAGGATGTGTCCCGTGCCCTTGCGAGGGCGGGGGACTGTCCTGTGGAGGACCTGCGGATCGGAGAGATCCGCAGGTCGCCCTCCGGCCTCGGGTCGGTGTGGGCCCGGTGCCCCCTCTCCGCCGCCCGTAAGGTGGCGGAATCCGGGAGGGTGTTGGTGGGGTGGGTTTCGGCGCGAGTGGAAATCCTCGCGCCGCGCCCGCTCCAGTGTCACCGCTGCCTCGAATTGGGGCACGTGAGGCAGTGGTGCACCTCGCCGGTGGACCGCAGCGGTCAGTGTTACCGCTGCGGTGCCAAAGAGCACCGTGCGAGCCAGTGCTCGGCGGCCCCCCACTGCCCGCTGTGTGCGGACATGGGGAGGCCAGCCGATCACAGGGTGGGGAGCAAGAAGTGCTCCCCCCCCTCCCGGAAGGAGAGGAAGAGGCGGGCTGCACCGGCTCCGGTGCCGAGGGCGGTGGCATCGTCCTCCATGGAGGTGGACGGTGCTACGGGGACGGACGGCCGGGAGGAGGCTGGCGCGGCCATTAATTAATGCCGCCCCGCCTCCTCCTCCAGGCCAACCTCAACCACTGCCGCGCGGCACAGGACTTGATGTCCCAAGTCCTCGCGGAGTGGGGGGTTGGCCTGGCGGTCGCCGCCGAGCCGTACCGCGTCCCTGATCACCCTCATTGGGTGGGCGACGCGGACGGCTTGGTGGCGACGGTATGGGGAGGGGGCGACGGGTCCCCACCGTTCTCCTTGTTGGAGCGCGGTCGGGGATTCGTCGCCGTGGACTGGGGGGGAGTCGCTGTGGTGGGGTGCTACATTTCGCCCCGTAGCGGTCACGCTGCGTTCGAGCTGTACCTGGCCGAGGTCGCGGCATGCGTGCAGCGCTACGCGGCCCGGCCGGTGCTGGTCCTGGGGGATTTTAATGCCAAGTCGGTGGCTTGGGGATCCCCCAGGACCTCCGTTCGCGGCGGGATCCTGGGCGATTGGGCGGCGGGGCTCGACCTCCGGGTATTGAACCGGGGGTCGGAGCACACATGCGTGCGGCGATATGGGGGGTCCATCGTGGATGTTGGATTCGCGACCCCCAACGCCGTGCGCATGGTGTCGGGTTGGCACGTGGTCGCGGGGGCAGAGACACTCTCCGATCACCGGTACATCCGGATGGAGGTCTCTGCCGCCGCGAGTGCATCCCGACACGGCCGCCTGCGTGGCACCCCACCACGCCGCTGGGCGCTTCGGCGCCTGGACAAGGACGCCCTGATGGCAGCTGCCCTCGCTGCAACTTGGCCGCAGGGAGCGGCCGAGTTGCCGAGCATAGAGGAGGAGGTCGCCCGGCTCGGAGCATTGGTCGCGGGTATTTGCGACGCGGCGATGCCTCGGGTCGGGCGGGCTTCTCCTCGCCGGGCGGTGTACTGGTGGTCGGACGCGATCGCGGAGTTGCGAGTCGCGACTGTCCGCGCCCGACGCCAGTGCACCCGCGCGCGCCGTCGTCAACGTACAGGCGACGGCGTGGCGCGAGCGAGGGCAGCTGATGACCTGTATGGAGCATACCGCGTGGCGCGGGTTGCTCTGCAGGTCGCCATCAAACGGGCCAAGACCCAGGCATGGAAGGAGCTCCTCCAGACCCTTGATGACGATCCATGGGGGCGCCCATATAAGGTGGTGCTGAATAAGCTCCGCACGTGGGCGCCCCCCGTCACCGAGGGTCTTGACCCCCGGCTGCTGGAGGACGTGGTCAATACACTCTTCCCAATTGGGGAGAGGGGACCGCGTCCTCCGGCGGCGGCGGCTGTCCCAGTGGAGTGGACGGCCGAGCTGGGGGTCACGCAGGAGGAGCTGGCAGCGGCCATCAGACGGCTCGGGGTTCGTAACACGGCCCCGGGTCCGGATGGTGTGCCCGGCCGGGTTTGGGTCTTGACCCAGGGCGTCCTTGGGGCCGACCTCAGGCGGTTGTTCGACCGCTGCCTGAGGGACGGGCGATTCCCCCCCAGTTGGAAGGTGGCGAGGATGGTCCTCCTCCGGAAGGAGGGTCGGCCCGCGGAGTCTCCCTCCGCATACCGGCCCATTTGTCTCCTCGACGAGGTGGGCAAGCTCTTCGAGCGTGTGATTGCTGCCCGCCTCGTCGAGCACCTGTCGCGGGGTGATCCCGGTCTGGCCGACTGCCAGTTCGGTTTCCGGGGGGGCCGATCGACTATCGACGCGATAGGTCGTGTGAGGGCCCTCTCGGAGGCGGCCGTCTCCCGGGGAGGGGTGGCATTGGCAATATCCTTGGATATTGCCAATGCCTTTAACACCCTCCCCTGGGAAGAGATAAGGAGGGGACTCGAATATCATCGAGTCCCCCCTTGTCTCAGGGCGGTCGTCGGGGATTATCTCCGCGGCAGGTGGATCGAGTATCCAGGCCGGGATGGTGATATGCGAAGGGAGGTGTACTGCGGTGTTCCGCAGGGGTCGGTCCTCGGGCCACTCCTGTGGAACATCGCGTACGACTCGGTGTTGCGGGCCGGCCTCCCCGACGGCGTCAGCACGGTGTGTTATGCGGATGACACACTGGTGCTGGCCGTCGGGGCGCACTGGGGGAGGGCCATGCGTCGCGCGGAGGAGGGGTCGCAACGCGTCGTCGACCGGATCAGGGGGATGGGGATGACGGTGGCGGTCCATAAGACCGAGGTGATTGCGTTTCATTCACCTCGGCAGGATCCGCCACCCCCTCTGATTCGGGTGGGTGGGGCTGACATCGAGGTGAAGCCCCAGATCAGGTATCTGGGGCTGATCCTCGATAGCCACTGGCGTTTCGAGAAGCATTTCCGCTGCCTGGTCCCCCGGTTGGAAAGGATGGTTGCGGCTCTGGGCCGGATCCTGCCCAACCTGGGGGGCCCGGCGGGCCGAGTTCGTCGCCTCTATGTGGCAATGGTCCAGTCGGTGGCCCTATACGGGGCCCCCGTCTGGGCGGACGACCTGGCTGCCTCCCGGCGCGGCATGACTATGCTGCGTCGGGTGCAGAGGCGCATGGCGCTCAGGGTCGTCCGCGGGTATCGGACCATGTCACATGAGGCGGCGACGGTTCTAGCGGGGATGCCGCCCATGGACCTGCTCGCGCGGTCGCACGCGGTGATGTACCGGCACCGCGTCGACCGTCGCGCGGGGGTGGGGGCGGTCCCGGGCGGGCAGGAACCTGCTTGGGACGATTTGAAGCGCCAGGCCCGGCAGTCCGTGTTGCTCGCGTGGCAGGAGCGGCTGGCTCTGCCAACCGCGGGGCACCGGACTGTCGGGGCTGTTCGGCCACTCCTGAAGGAATGGCTGGACAGAGGCCATGGCAGCCTCACCTACCGGCTGGCACAGGTGTTTTCCGGGCATGGCAGCTTCGGAAGATACCTGTGCCGGATAGGGAAGGAGCCGACGGCGCGTTGCTGCCACTGCGACGCTGAGCAGGACACGGCGGATCATACCCTGGAGGTATGCCCCGCGTGGGAGGGGGAGCGCCGTGTCCTGGTCGGCGTCGTCGGGCGGGATGTCTCGTTGCCGGGCGTGGTGCGCGCCATGCTCGGCAGCGAGGAGAAGTGGAGGGCCGTGGCCTCCTTCTGCGAGAACGTAATGTTGCAGAAGGAGGCCGCGGGGAGGGAGCGCGAGCTTCAGCGACGCGCTGAAGCTCGCGCTCGTGCGGTGGCCCGAGGTCATCGCCCGGTCGCGAGGCGTCGCGGGCGGCCGCCTCGGCGCGGCGGATGACCTAGGCTGGGAGGGGGGTCCTGAGGGGACCCTCCTCCCGCCAGGCGGCGCCGGGTCGGACCGGTTGGGGGTAGGAGTGCCTCCCCCTACCGGTCCGACGCAAGGGGAGGCACCCTCGGCGGTCTGGTGCGGCCATGAACGCCCGGCCGCCGAGGGGTGGAAACGGGGTCGCGGGCGGTTGCGAGTTGGGGCTCGCAGCCGCCACTAAACGCGGCCCCGGGACGGATAGCGGCGGGATGGAGTGGCCCCGTCCCGCCGCTATGAGGCAGTGTGTCTACTGGGGGGACCGATTGTCCCCCCGGGGGATGGGCGCGAAAGCGCGGGCACGGGGAGGATACCGGAAGAATGCTTCGAGCGATTCCCGGTATCCTCCCAAAGCGTGCCGAAGGGTCACCGTGGGGTTTTTAGTGGGTAGGTCCCGCGCCTGTCGTTGTACGGGCGCGGGGAATCCCACACACCCCTCCCACCACTCCCCAAGGAGGTGGGAGGGAGTCTTTCGAAGATTTTCCCCACGACAAAAAAAAAAAAAAAAAAAAAAAAAAAAAAAAAAAAAAAGTAATGGAAAAATGCGAAAGTACGTGACAGATGAGGGCAAATCCCAGACCCAACCGAGTAATAACCAGTGTTATCCTCTAAAATACTAATCGGAACCAGCTTTTATTGACTGTTTCAGTGTGGTACCACATTACTACGTGATCCAAACCAGAGGAAGCCCAGGATCTGGCCAACAAGTATGCGAAAAATGCGAAAGTACGAGCCAGATGAATGCAAATACCAGAACTAACCCAAACATGACCAGCGTTATCCTCCATAATATTTATCGCAACCAGGTTTCATTGACTGCTTCGGTGTGGAACCACATTACGACAGGATCGAAACCACAAAAAACCCTAGATCTGGCCAACAAGTATGCGAAAATTGCGAAAGTATGAGCCAGATGATTGCCAATACCAAAACTAACCCATAAATAACCAGCGTTATCCTCTAAAATATTAATCGCAACCAGGTTTAATTGACTGTCTCGGTGTGGTACCGCATTACTACGTAATACTGACCAGAAGAAGGCCAGGATCTGGCCAACAAGTATGCGAGAAATGCGAAAGTACGAGCCAGATGAGGGCAAATCCTAGACCTAACCCGGACATAACCGGCGTTATCCTCTCAAATATTAATCGCAACCAGGTTTAATTGACTGTTACGGTGTGGTACCGCATTACTATGTGATCCAAACCAGAAAAAGCCCAGGATCTTGCCAACGAGTAGGCGAAAAATGCGAAGGTACGAGCCAGATGATTGCAAATACCAGAACTAACCCAGACGTAACCAGCGTTACCCTCTAAGATACTAACCGGAACAAGCTTTCATTGACTGTTTCAGTGTGGTGCCACATTACTACGTGATCCAAACCAAAAAATGCCCAGGATCTGGCCAACAAGTTTGCGAAAAATGCGAAAGTACGAGCCGGATGATTGCAAATACCAGAACTAACCCAAACACAACCAGCGTTATCCTCCAAAATATTCATCGCTACCAGGTTTAATTGACTGCTTCGGTGTGGAACCACATTACGACGGGATACAAACCCGAAAAAGCCCTGGATATGGCCAACAAGTATGCGAGAAATGCGAAAGTACGAGCCAGATGAGGGCAAATCCCAGACCTAAACCAGACATAAGCGGCATTATCCCCTAAAATACTAACCGGAACCAGCTTCTATTGACTGTTTCAGTGTGGTGCCACATTACTACGTGATCCAAGCCAGAAAATGCCCAGGATCTGGCCAACCAGTATGCGAAAAATGCGAAAGTACGCGCCGGATGATTGCAAATACCAGAACTAACCCAAACATAACCAGCGTTATCCTCCAAAATATTCATCGCAACCAGGTTTAATTGACCGCTTTGGTGTGGAACCACATTACGACGGGATACAAACCACAAAAAACCCAAGATCTGGCCAAACAAGTACGCGAAAATTGCGAAAGTACGAGCCAGATGAGGGCAAATACAAGAACTAACCCAGACATAACCAGCGTTATCCTGTAAAATATTAATCGCAGCCAGGTTTAAATGACTCTTTCGGTGTGGTACCGCATTACTACGTGATACAGACCAGAAAAAGGCCGGGATCTGGCCAACAAGTATGCGAAAAATGCGAAAGTACGAGCCAGATGAGGGCAAATACCAGACCTAACCGAGATATAACCGGCGTTATTCTCTAAAATATTAATCGAAACCAGGTTTAATTGACTGTTTCGGTGTGGAACGACATTATTACGGAATCCAAACCAGAAACAACCCTGTATTTGGCCACGACGTATGCGAAAAAAGCGAAAGTATGGGCCGGAGGAATGCATATACCAGAACTAACCGAGACATAACCGGCGTCTTCCTCTAAAATATTAATCGGAACCAGGTTTAATTGAATGTTTCAGTGTGGTACCAAATTACTACGTGGTCCAAGCCAGAAAAAGGCCAGGATCTTGCCAACAAGTAGGCGAAAAATGCGAAGGTACGAGCCAGATGAGGGCAAATCCCAGACCTAACCGAGACATAACCGGCGTTATCCTCTAAAATATTGATCGCAACCAGGTTTCATTGACTTTTTCAGTGTGGTACCACATTACTACGTGGTGCAAGTAAGAAAAAGGCCAGGATCTGGCCAACAAGTATGCGAGAAATGCGAAAGTACGAGCCAGATGAGGACAAATCCTAGACCTAACCCGGACATAACCGGCGTTATCCTCTCAAATATTAATCGCAACCAGGTTTAATTGACTGTTACGGTGTGGTACCGCATTACTATGTGATCCAAACCAGAAAAAGCCCAGGATCTTGCCAACGAGTAGGCGAAAAATGCGAAGGTACGAGCCAGATGATTGCAAATACCAGAACTAACCCAGACGTAACCAGCGTTACCCTCTAAGATACTAACCGGAACAAGCTTTCATTGACTGTTTCAGTGTGGTGCCACATTACTACGTGATCAAAACCAAAAAATGCCCAGGATCTGGCCAACAAGTTTGCGAAAAATGCGAAAGTACGAGCCGGATGATTGCAAATACCAGAACTAACCCAAACACAACCAGCGTTATCCTCCAAAATATTCATCGCAACCAGGTTTAATTGACTGCTTCGGTGTGGAACCACATTACGACGGGATACAAACCACAAAAACCCCAAGATCTGGCCAACAAGTACGCGAAAATTGCGAAAGTACGAGCCAGGTGAGGGCAAATACAAGAACTAACCCAGACATAACCAGCGTTATCCTCTAAAATATTAATCGCAACCAGGTTTAGTTGACTGCTTCGGTGTGGTACCGCATTACTACGTGATCCAAACCAGGTAATGCCCAGGATCTGGCCAACAAGTATGCGAAAAATGCGAAAGTAGGAGCCAGATGATTCCAAATACCAGAACTAACCGAGACATAACCGGCGTTATCTTCTAAAATATTAATCGGAACCAGGTTTAATTGAATGTTTCAGTGTGGTACCGCATTGCTACGTGATACAGACCAGAAAGAGGCCAGGATCTGGCCAACAAGTAAGCGAAAAATGCGAAATTACGTGACAGATGAGGGCAAATCCCAGACCTAACCGAGAAATAACCGGCGTTATCCTCTAAAATATTAATCGCAACCAGGTTTAATTGACTGCTTCGGTGTGGTTCCGCATTACGACAGGATCGAAACCACAAAAAACCCTAGATCTGGCCAACAAGTACGCGAAAATTGCGAAAGTATGAGCCAGATGATTGCCAATACCAGAACTAACCCATAAATAACCAGCGTTATACTCTAAAATATTAATCGCAACCAGGTTTAATTGACTGTTTCGGTGTGGTACCGCATGGCTACGTGATACAGACCAGAAAAAGGCCAGGATCTGGGCAACAAGTATGCGAAAAATGCGAAATTACGTGACAGATGAGGGCAAATCCCAGACCTAACCCGGACATAATCGGAGTTATCCTCTAAAATATTAATCGCAACCAGGTTTAATTGACTGTTCCGGTGTGGAACCACATTATTACGTGATCCAGACCAGAGAAAGCCCAGGATCTGGCCAACAAGTATGTGAAAAATGCGAAAGTACGAGCCAGATGATTGCAAATACCAGAACTAACCCAAATATGACCAGCGTTATCCTCCAAAATATTCATCGCAACCAGGTTTCATTGACTGCCTCGTTGTGGTACCGCATTACTACGTGATCCAAACCAGAAACAGTCCAGGATCTAGCCATCAAGTATGCGCAAAATGGGAAAGTACGAGCCAGACGAGGGCAAATACCAGAACTATCCCAGACATAACCGGCGTTATCCTCTAAAATATTAATCGGAACCAGGTTTAATTGACTGTTTCAGTGTGGTACCGCATTACTACGTGATACAGACCAGAAGAAGCCCAGGATCTGGCCAACAAGTATGCGAAAAATAATAATAGAAAGTACGAGACAGATGAGGGCAAATCCCAGACCTAACCGAGAAATAACCGGCGTTATCCTCTAAAATATTAATCGCAACCAGGTTTAATTGACTGCTTCGGTGTAGAGCCACATTACTACGTGATCCAAACCAGAAAAAGCCCACGATCTTGCCAAAAAGTAGGCGAAAAATTCGAAGGTACGAGCCAGATGAGGGCAAATCCCAGACCTAACCGAGACATAACCGGCGTTATCCTCCAAAATATTAATCGCAACCAGGTTTAATTGACTGTTACGGTGTGGTACCGTATTACTACGTGATCCAAACCAGAAAAAGCCCAGGATCTGGCCAACAAGTATGCGAAAAATGCAAAAGTTCGTGCCAGATGAGGGCAAATCCCAGACCTAACCGACACATAACCAGCGTTATCCTCTAAAATATTAATCGCAACCAGGTTTAATAGACTGCTTCGGTGTGGAACCACATTACGACGGGGTACAAACCACAAAAAACCCAAAATCTGGCCAACGAGTACGCGAAAATTGCGAAAGTACGAGCCAGATGAGGGCAAATACAAGAACTAACCCAGACATAACTAGCGTTATCCTCTAAAATATTAATCGCAACCAGGTTTAATTGACTTTTTCGGTGTGGTATCGCATTACTACGTGATCCAAACCAGAAAAAGGCCAGGATCTTGCCAACAAGTAGGCGTAAAATGCGAAGGTACGAGCCAGATCAGGGCAAATCCCAGACCTAACCGAGACATAACCGGCGTTATCCTCTAAAATATTAATCGCAACCAGGTTTAATTGACTGTTTCGGTGTGGAACCACATTACGACGGGATACAAACCCGAAAAAGCCCTGGATATGGCCAACAAGTATGCGAGAAATGCGAAAGTACGAGCCAGATGAGGGCAAGTCCCAGACCAAAACCAGACATAAGCGGCATTATCCCCTAAAATATTAATCGCAACCAGCTTCTATTGACTGTTTCAGTGTGGTGCCACATTTCTACGTGATGCAAACCAGAAAAAGCCCAGGATCTGGCCTACAAGTATGCGAGAAATGCGAAAGTACGAGCCAGATGAGGGCAAATCCCAGACCTAACCCGGACATAACCGGCGTTATCGTCTAAAATATTAATCGCAACCAGGTTTAATTGACTGTTTCGGTGTGGAACCACATTACGACGGGATACAAACCCGAAAAAGCCCTGGATATGGCCAACAAGTATGCGAGAAATGCGAAAGTACGAGCCAGATGAGGGCAAATCCCAGACCTAAACCAGACATAAGCGGCATTATCCCCTAAAATACTAACCGGAACCAGCTTCTATTGACTGTTTCAGTGTGGTGCCACATTACTACGTGATCCAAGCCAGAAAATGCCCAGGATCTGGCCAACCAGTATGCGAAAAATGCGAAAGTACGCGCCGGATGATTGCAAATACCAGAACTAACCCAAACATAACCAGCGTTATCCTCTAAAATACAAATCGGAACCAGCTGTTATTGACGGTTTCATTGTGGTACCACATTACTACGTGATACAGGTCAGAAGAAGGCCAGGATCTGGCCAACAAGTATGCGAAAAATGCGAAATTACGTGACAGATGAGGGCAAATCCCAGACCTAACCGAGAAATAACCGGCGTTATCCTCTAAAATATTAATCGCAACCAGGTTTAATTGACTGCTTCGGTGTGGTTCCGCATTACGACAGGATCGAAACCACAAAAAACCCTAGATCTGGCCAACAAGTACGCGAAAATTGCGAAAGTATGAGCCAGATGATTGCCAATACCAGAACTAACCCATAAATAACCAGCGTTATCCTCTAAAATATTAATCGGAACCAGGTTTAATTGAATGTTTCAGTGTGGTACCAAATTACTACGTGGTCCAAGCCAGAAAAAGGCCAGGATCTTGCCAACAAGTAGGCGAAAAATGCGAAGGTACGAGCCAGATGAGGGCAAATCCCAGACCTAACCGAGACATAACCGGCGTTATCCTCTAAAATATTGATCGCAACCAGGTTTCATTGACTTTTTCAGTGTGGTACCACATTACTACGTGGTGCAAGTAAGAAAAAGGCCAGGATATGGCCAACAAGTATGCGAGAAATGCGAAAGTACGAGCCAGATGAAGGCAAATCCTAGACCTAACCCAGCCATAACCGGCGTTATTCTTTAAAATATTAATCTTAACCAGGTTTAATTGACTGTTACGGTGTGGTACCGCATTACTACGTGATCCAAACCAGAAAAAGCCCAGGATCGTGCCAACAAGTACGCGAAAAATGCGAAGGTACGAGCCTGATGATTGCAAATACCAGAACTAACCCAGCCATAACCAGCGTTATCCTCTAAAATACAAATCGGAACCAGCTGTTATTGACGGTTTCATTGTGGTACCACATTACAACGTGATACAGGTCAGAAGAAGGCCAGGATCTGGCCAACAAGTATGCGAAAAATGAAAACGTACGAGCCAGATGATTGCAAATACCAGAACTAACCCAAACATGACCAGCGTTATCCTGCAAAATATTCATCGCAACCAGGTTCCATTGACTGCTTCGGTGTGGAACCCCATTACGACGGGATCGAAACCACAAAAAACCCAAGATCTGGCCAACAAGCACGCGTAAATTGCGAAAGCATGAGCCTGATGATTGCAAATACCGGAACTAACCCATAAATAACCAGCGTTATCCTCTAAGATATTAATCGCAACCAGGTTTAAATGACTGTTTCGGTGTGGTACCGCATTACTACGTAATACAGACCAGAAGAAGGCCAGGATCTGGCCAACAAGTATGCGAGAAATGCGAAAGTACGAGCCAGATGAGGGCAAATCCCAGACCTAACCCGGACATAACCGGCGTTATCCCCTAAAATATTAATCGCAACCAGGTTTAATTGACTGTTTCGGTGCGGAACCACATTACGACGGGATATAAACCCGAAAAAGCCCTGGATATGGCCAACAAGTATGCGAGAAATGCGAAAGTACGTGCCAGATGAGGGCATATCCCAGACCTAAATCAGATATAACCGGCATTGTCCTCTAAAATATTAATCGCAACCAGCTTCTATTGACTGTTTCAGTGTGGTGCCACATTTCTACGTGATGCAAACCAGAAAAAGCCCAGGATCTGGCCAACAAGTATGCGAAAAATGCGAAAGTACGAGCCAGATGAAGGCAAATGCCAGACCTAACCCAGACATAACCGGCGTTATCCTCCAAAATATTAATCGCAACCCGGTTTAATTGACTGTTACGGTGTGGTACCGCATTACTACGTGATCCAAACCAGAAAAAGCCCTGGATATGGCCAACAAGTATGCGAGAAATGCGAAAGTACGAGCCAGATGAGGGCAAATCCCAGACCTAACCCGGACATAACCAGCGTTATCCTCTAAAATATTTATTGCAACCAGGTTTAATTGACTGTTTCGGTGTGGAACCACATTACAACGGGATGCAAGCCCGAAAATGCCCTGGATATGGCCAACAACTGGGCGAAAAATGCGAAGGTACGAGCCAGATGAGGGGGAATCCCAGACCTAACCGACACATAACCGGCGTTATCCTCCGAAATATTAATCGCAACCAGGTTTAATTGACTGCTCCGGTGTGGAACTACATTACTACGTGATCCAAACCAGAAAAAGCCCAGGATCTTGCCAACAATTAGGCGAGAAATTCGAAGGTACGAGCCAGATGATTGCAAATGCCAGAACTACCCCAGACATAACCAGCGTTATCCTATAAAATACTAATCGGAACCAGATTTTATTGACTGTTTCAGTGTGGTACCAGATTACTACGAGATCGAAACCACATGAAACCCAAGATCTGGCCAACAAGTACGCGAAAATTGCGAAAATACGAGCCAGAAGAGGGCAAATACAAGAACTAACCAAGACATATCCAGCGTTATCCTCTAAAATATTAATCGCAACCAGGTTTAATTGACTGTTCCGGTGTGGTACCGCATTACTACGTGATACAGACCAGAAAAAGGCCATGATCTGGCCAACAAGTATGCGAAAAATGCGAAAGTACGTGACAGATGAGGGCAAATCCCAGACCCAACCGAGTAATAACCAGCGTTATCCTCTAAAATACTAATCGGAACCAGCTTTTATTGACTGTTTCAGTGTGGTACCACATTACTACGTGATCCAAACCAGAAGAAGCCCAGGATCTGGCCAACAAGTATGCGAAAAATGCGAAAGTACGAGCCAGATGAATGCAAATACCAGAACTAACCCAAACATGACCAGCGTTATCCTCCATAATATTTATCGCAACCAGGTTTCATTGACTGCTTCGGTGTGGAACCACATTACGACAGGATCGAAACCACAAAAAACCCTAGATCTGGCCAACAAGTATGCGAAAATTGCGAAAGTATGAGCCAGATGATTGCCAATACCAAAACTAACCCAAAAATAACCAGCGTTATCCTCTAAAATATTAATCGCAACCAGGTTTAATTGACTGTTTCGGTGTGGTACCGCATTACTACGTAATACTGACCAGAAGAAGGCCATGATCTGGCCAACAAGTATGCGAGAAATGCGAAAGTACGAGCCAGATGAGGGCAAATCCTAGACCTAACCCGGACATAACCGGCGTTATCCTCTCAAATATTAATCGCAACCAGGTTTAATTGACTGTTACGGTGTGGTACCGCATTACTATGTGATCCAAACCAGAAAAAGCCCAGGATCTTGCCAACGAGTAGGCGAAAAATGCGAAGGTACGAGCTGGATGATTGCAAATACCAGAACTAACCCAAACACAACCAGCGTTATCCTCCAAAATATTCATCGCTACCAGGTTTAATTGACTGCTTCGGTGTGGAACCACATTACGACGGGATACAAACCACAAAAACCCCATGATCTGGCCAACAAGTACGCGAAAATTGCGAAAGTACGAGCCAGGTGAGGGCAAATACAAGAACTAACCCAGACATAACCAGCGTTATCCTGTAAAATATTAATCGCAACCAGGTTTAATTGACTATTTCGGTGTGGTACCGCATTACTACGTGATACAGACCAGAAAAAGGCCGGGATCTGGCCAACAAGTATGCGAAAAATGCGAAAGTAGGAGCCAGATGATTCCAAATACCAGAACTAACCGAGACATAACCAGCGTTATCCTCTAAAATATTAATCGCAACCAGGTTTAATTGACTGTTTCGGTGTGGTACCGCATGGCTACGTGATACAGACCAGAAAAAGGCCAGGATCTGGCCAACAAGTATGCGAAAAATGCGAAATTACGTGACAGATGAGGGCAAATCCCAGACCTAACCCGGACATAATCGGAGTTATCCTCTAAAATATTAATCGCAACCAGGTTTAATTGACTGTTCCGGTGTGGAACCACATTACTACGTGATCCAGACCAGAGAAAGCCCAGGATCTGGCCAAACAAGTACGCGAAAATTGCGAAAGTACGAGCCAGATGAGGGCAAATACAAGAACTAACCCAGACATAACCAGCGTTATCCTGTAAAATATTAATCGCAACCAGGTTTAATTGACTATTTCGGTGTGGTACCGCATTACTACGTGATACAGACCAGAAAAAGGCCGGGATCTGGCCAACAAGTATGCGAAAAATGCGAAAGTACGAGCCAGATGAGGGCAAATACCAGACCTAACCGAGATATAACCGGCGTTATTCTCTAAAATATTAATCGAAACCAGGTTTAATTGACTGTTTCGGCGTGGAGCGACATTATTACGGAATCCAAACCAGAAACAACCCTGTATTTGGCCACGACGTATGCGAAAAAAGCGAAAGTATGGGCCGGAGGAATGCATATACCAGAACTAACCGAGACATAACCGGCGTTATCCTCTAAAATATTAATCGGAACCAGGTTTAATTGAATGTTTCAGTGTGGTACCAAATTACTACGTGGTCCAAGCCAGAAAAAGGCCAGGATCTTGCCAACAAGTAGGCGAAAAATGCGAAGGTACGAGCCAGATGGGGGCAAATCCCAGACCTAACCGAGACATAACCGGCGTTATCCTCTAAAATATTGATCGCAACCAGGTTTCATTGACTTTTTCAGTGTGGTACCACATTACTACGTGGTGCAAGTAAGAAAAAGGCCAGGATCTGGCCAACAAGTATGCGAGAAATGCGAAGGTACGAGCCAGATGAAGGCAAATCCCAGACCTAACCCAGACATAACCGGCGTTATCCTCCAAAATATTAATCGCAACCCGGTTTAATTGACTGTTACGGTGTGGTACCGCATTACTACGTGATCCAAACCAGAAAAAGCACAGGATCTCGCCAACAATTAGGCAAAAAATTCGAAGGTACGAGCCAGATGATTGCAAATACCAGAACTAACGCAGACATAACCAGCGTTATCCTCTAAAATACTAATCGGAGCCAGCTTTTATTGACTCTTTCAGTGTGGTACCACATTACTACGTGATCAAAACCAGAAAAAGCCCAGGATCTGGCCAACAAGTATGCGAAAAATGCGAAAGTATGAGCCAGATGATTGCAAATACCAGAACTAACCCATAAATAACCAGCATTATCCTCTAAGATATTAATCGCAACCAGGTGTAATTGATTGTTTCGTTGTGGTACGGCATTACTACGTAATGCAGACCAGAAGAAGGCCAGGATCTGGCCAACAAGTATGCGAGAATTGCGAAAGTACGAGCCAGATGAGGGCAAATACAAGAACTAACCCAGACATAACCAGCGTTATCCTCTAAAATATTAATCGCAACCAGGTTTAATTGACTGTTTCGGTGTGGTACCGCATTACTACGTGATACAGACCAGAAAAAGGCCAGGTTGTGGCCAACAAGTATGCGAAAAATGCGAAAGTACGTGACAGATGAGGGCAAATCCCAGACCTAACCGAGATATAACCGGCGTTATTCTCTAAAATATTAATCGAAACCAGGTTTAATTGACTGTTTCGGTGTGGAACGTCATTATTACGGAATCCAGAGCAGAAAAAACCCTGTATCTGGCCAAGAAGTATGCGAAAAACGCGAAAGTATGAGCCAGAGGATTGCATATGCCAGAACTAACCGAGACATAACCGGCGTTATCCTCTAAAATATTAATCGGAAACAGGTTTAATTGAATGTTTCAGTGTGGTACCAAATTACTACGTGGTCCAAGCCAGAAAAAGGCCAGGATCTTGCCAAACAAGTAGGCGAAAAATGCGTAGGTACGAGCCAGATGAGGGCAAATCCCAGACCTAACCGAGACATAACCGGCGTTATCCTCCAAAATATTAATCGCAACCAGCTTCTATTGACTGTTTCAGTGTGGTGCCACATTTCTACGTGATGCAAACCAGAAAAAGCCCAGGATCTGGCCAACTAGTATGCGAAAAATGCGAAAGTACGAGCCAGATGAGGGCAAATCCCAGACCTAACCGACTCATAACCGGCGTTATCTTCCAAAATATTAATCGCACCCAGGCTTAATTGTCTGCTTCGGTGTGAAACCACATTACTACGTGATCCAAACCAGAAAAAGCCCAGGATCTCGCCAACAATTAGGCGAAAAATTTGAAGGTACGTGCCAGATGATTGCAAATACAAGAACTAACGCAGACATAACCAGCGTTATCCTCTAAAATACTAATCGGAACCAGGTTTAATTGACTGTTTCGGTGTGGTACCGCATGGCTACGTGATACAGACCAGAAAAAGGCCAGGATCTGGCCAACAAGTATGCGAAAAATGCGAAATTACGTGACAGATGAGGGCAAATCCCAGACCTAACCCGGACATAATCGGAGTTATCCTCTAAAATATTATTCGCAACCAGGTTTAATTCACTGTTCCGGTGTGGAACCACATTACTACGTGATCCAGACCAGAGAAAACCCAGGATCTGGCCAAACAAGTACGCGAAAATTGCGAAAGTACGAGCCAGATGAGGGCAAATACAAGAACTAACCCAGACATAACCAGCGTTATCCTGTAAAATATTAATCGCAACCAGGTTTAATTGACTCTTTCAGTGTGGTACCACACTACTACGTGATCCAAACTAGAAAAAGCCCACGATCTGGCCAACAAGTATGCGAAAAATGCGAAAGTACGAGCCAGATGATTGGAAATACCAGAACTAACCCATAAATAACCAGCGTTATACTCTAAAATATTAATCGCAACCAGGTTTAATTGACTGTTTCGGTGTGGTACCGCATGGCTACGTGATACAGACCAGAAAAAGGCCAGGATCTGGCCAACAAGTATGCGAAAAATGCGAAATTACGTGACAGATGAGGGCAAATCCCAGACCTAACCCGGACATAATCGGAGTTATCCTCTAAAATATTATTCGCAACCAGGTTTAATTCACTGTTCCGGTGTGGAACCACATTACTACGTGATCCAGACCAGAGAAAACCCAGGATCTGGCCAAACAAGTACGCGAAAATTGCGAAAGTACGAGCCAGATGAGGGCAAATACAAGAACTAACCCAGACATAACCAGCGTTATCCTGTAAAATATTAATCGCAACCAGGTTTAATTGACTATTTCGGTGTGGTACCGCATTACTACGTGATACAGACCAGAAAAAGGCCGGGATCTGGCCAACAAGTATGCGAAAAATGCGAGAGTACGAGCCAGATGAGGGCAAATACCAGACATAACCGAGATATAACCGGCGTTATTCTCTAAAATATTAATCGAAACCAGGTTTAATTGACTGTTTCGGCGTGGAGCGACATTATTACGGAATCCAAACCAGAAACAACCCTGTATTTGGCCACGACGTATGCGAAAAAAGCGAAAGTATGGGCCGGAGGAATGCATATACCAGAACTAACCGAGACATAACCGGCGTTATCCTCTAAAATATTAATCGGAACCAGGTTTAATTGAATGTTTCAGTGTGGTACCAAATTACTACGTGGTCCAAGCCAGAAAAAGGCCAGGATCTTGCCAACAAGTAGGCGAAAAATGCGAAGGTACGAGCCAGATGAGGGCAAATCCCAGACCTAACCGAGACATAACCGGCGTTATCCTCTAAAATATTGATCGCAACCAGGTTTCATTGACTTTTTCAGTGTGGTACCACATTACTACGTGGTGCAAGTAAGAAAAAGGCCAGGATCTGGCCAACAAGTATGCGAGAAATGCGAAGGTACGAGCCAGATGAAGGCAAATCCCAGACCTAACCCAGACATAACCGGCGTTATCCTCCAAAATATTAATCGCAACCCGGTTTAATTGACTGTTACGGTGTGGTACCGCATTACTACGTGATCCAAACCAGAAAAAGCACAGGATCTCGCCAACAATTAGGCAAAAAATTCGAAGGTACGAGCCAGATGATTGCAAATACCAGAACTAACGCAGACATAACCAGCGTTATCCTCTAAAATACTAATCGGAGCCAGCTTTTATTGACTCTTTCAGTGTGGTACCACATTACTACGTGATCCAAACCAGAAAAAGCCCAGGATCTGGCCAACAAGTATGCGAAAAATGCGAAAGTATGAGCCAGATGATTGCAAATACCAGAACTAACCCATAAATAATCAGCGTTATCCTCTAAGATATTAATCGCAACCAGGTGTAATTGATTGTTTCGTTGTGGTACGGCATTACTACGTAATGCAGACCAGAAGAAGGCCAGGATCTGGCCAACAAGTATGCGAGAATTGCGAAAGTACGAGCCAGATGAGGGCAAATACAAGAACTAACCCAGACATAACCAGCGTTATCCTCTAAAATATTAATCGCAACCAGGTTTAATTGACTGTTTCGGTGTGGTACCGCATTACTACGTGATACAGACCAGAAAAAGGCCAGGATGTGGCCAACAAGTATGCGAAAAATGCGAAAGTACGTGACAGATGAGGGCAAATCCCAGACCTAACCGAGATATAACCGGCGTTATTCTCTAAAATATTAATCGAAACCAGGTTTAATTGACTGTTTCGGTGTGGAACGTCATTATTACGGAATCCAGAGCAGAAAAAACCCTGTATCTGGCCAAGAAGTATGCGAAAAACGCGAAAGTATGAGCCAGAGGATTGCATATGCCAGAACTAACCGTGACATAACCGGCGTTATCCTCTATAATATTAATCGGAAACAGGTTTAATTGAATGTTTCAGTGTGGTACCAAATTACTACGTGGTCCAAGCCAGAAAAAGGCCAGGATCTTGCCAAACAAGTAGGCGAAAAATGCGTAGGTACGAGCCAGATGAGGGCAAATCCCAGACCTAACCGAGACATAACCGGCGTTATCCTCCAAAATATTAATCGCAACCAGCTTCTATTGACTGTTTCAGTGTGGTGCCACATTTCTACGTGATGCAAACCAGAAAAAGCCCAGGATCTGGCCAACTAGTATGCGAAAAATGCGAAAGTACGAGCCAGATGAGGGCAAATCCCAGACCTAACCGACTCATAACCGGCGTTATCTTCCAAAATATTAATCGCACCCAGGCTTAATTGTCTGCTTCGGTGTGGAACCACATTACTACGTGATCCAAACCAGAAAAAGCCCAGGATCTCGCCAACAATTAGGCGAAAAATTTGAAGGTACGTGCCAGATGATTGCAAATACAAGAACTAACGCAGACATAACCAGCGTTATCCTCTAAAATACTAATCGGAACCAGCTTTTATTGACTCTTTCAGTGTGGTACCACATTACTACGTGATCGAAACCAGAAAAAGCGCAGGATCTGGCCAACAAGTATGCGAAAAATGCGAAAGTACGAGCCAGATGATTGGAAATACCAGAACTAACCCAAACATGACCAGCGTTATCCTCTAAAATATTAATCGCAACCAGCTTCTATTGACTTTTTCAGTGTGGTACCACATTACTACGTGGTCCAAGCAAGAAAAAGGCCAGGATCTGGCCAACAAGTATGCGAGAAATGCGAAAGTACGAGCCAGATGAGGGCAAATCCCAGACCTAACCGTGACATAACCGGCGTTATCCTCTAAAATACTAATCGGAACCAGCTTTTATTGACACTTTCAGTGTGGTACCACACTACTACGTGATCCAAACTAGAAAAAGCCCACGATCTGGCCAACAAGTATGCGAAAAATGCGAAAGTACGAGCCAGATGATTGGAAATACCAGAACTAACCCAACATGACCAGCGTTATCCTCCAAAATATTCATCGCAACCAGGTTTCATTGACTGCTTCGGTGTGGATACCACATTACGACGGGATCGAAACCACAAAAAACCCAAGATCTGGCAAACAAGTATGCGAGAGATGCGAAAGTACGAGCCAGATGAGGGCAAATCCCAGACCTAACCCGGACATAACCGGCGTTATCCTCTTAAATATTAATCGCAACCAGGTTTAATTGACTGTTTCGGTGTGGAACGACATTAATACGTGATCCAGACCAGAAAAAGCCCAGGATCTGGCCAACAAGTATGCGAGAAATGCGAAAGTACGAGCCAGATGAGGGCAAATCCCAGACCTAACCCGGACATAACCGGCGTTATCCCCTAAAATATTTATTGCAACCAGGTTTAATTGACTGTTTCGGTGTGGAACCACATTACAACGGGATACAAGCCCGAAAACCACAAAAAACCCAAGATCTGGCAAACAAGTATGCGAGAGATGCGAAAGTACGAGCCAGATGAGGGCAAATCCCAGACCTAACCCGGACATAACCGGCGTTATCCTCTAAAATATTAATCGCAACCAGGTTTAATTGACTGTTTCGGTGTGGAACCACATTACTACGTGATCCAAATCAGAAAAAGCCCAGGATCTTGCCAACAATTAGGCGAAAAATTCGAAGGTACGAGCCAGATGATTGCAAATGCCAGAACTACCCCAGACATAACCAGCGTTATCCTATAAAATACTAATCGGAACCAGCTTTTATTGACTGTTTCAGTGTGGTACCACATTACTACGTGATCCAAACCAGAAGAAGCCCAGGATGTGGCCAATAAGTATGCGAAAAATGCGAAAGTACGAGCCAGATGAATGCAAATACCAGAACTAACCCAAACATGACCAGCGTTATCCTCCATAATATTTATCGCAACCAGGTTTCATTGACTGCTTCGGTGTGGAACCACATTACGACAGGATCGAAACCACAAAAAACCCTAGATCTGGCCAACAAGTATGCGAAAATTGCGAAAGTATGAGCCAGATGATTGCCAATACCAAAACTAACCCATAAATAACCAGCGTTATCCTCTAAAATATTAATCGCAACCAGGTTTAATTGACTGTTTCGGTGTGGTACCACATTACTACGTGATCCAAACCAGAAGAAGCCCAGGATCTTGCCAACGAGTAGGCGAAAAATGCGAAGGTACGAGCCAGATGATTGCAAATACCAGAACTAACCCAGACGTAACCAGCGTTACCCTCTAAGATACTAACCGGAACAAGCTTTCATTGACTGTTTCAGTGTGGTGCCACATTACTACGTGATCCAAACCAAAAAATGCCCAGGATCTGGCCAACAAGTTTGCGAAAAATGCGAAAGTACGAGCCGGATGACTGCAAATACCAGAACTAACCCAAACACAACCAGCGTTATCCTCCAAAATATTCATCGCTACCAGGTTTAATTGACTGCTTCGGTGTGGAACCACATTACGACGGGATACAAACCACAAAAACCCCAAGATCTGGCCAACAAGTACGCGAAAATTGCGAAAGTACGAGCCAGGTGAGGGCAAATACAAGAACTAACCCAGACATAACCAGCGTTATCCTCTAAAATATTAATGGCAACCAGGTTTAGTTGACTGCTTCGGTGTGGTACCGCATTACTACGTGATCCAAACCAGGTAATGCCCAGGATCTGGCCAACAAGTAAGCGAAAAATGCGAAATTACGTGATAGATGAGGGCAAATCCCAGACCTAACCGAGAAATAACCGGCGTTATCCTCTAAAATATTAATCGCAACCAGGTTTAATTGACTGCTTCGGTGTGGTTCCGCATTACGACAGGATCGAAACCACAAAAAACCCTAGATCTGGCCAACAAGTACGCGAAAATTGCGAAAGTATGAGCCAGATGATTGCCAATACCAGAACTAACCCATAAATAACCAGCGTTATACTCTAAAATATTATTCGCAACCAGGTTTAATTGACTGTTTCGGTGTGGTACCGCATGGCTACGTGATACAGACCAGAAAAAGGCCAGGATCTGGCCAACAAGTATGCGAAAAATGCGAAATTACGTGACAGATGAGGGCAAATCCCAGACCTAACCCGGACATAATCGGAGTTATCCTCTAAAATATTAATCGCAACCAGGTTTAATTGACAGTTCCGGTGTGGAACCACATTACTACGTGATCCAGACCAGAGAAAGCCCAGGATCTGGCCAACAAGTATGTGAAAAATGCGAAAGTACGAGCCAGATGATTGCAAATACCAGAACTAACCCAAATATGACCAGCGTTATCCTCCAAAATATTCATCGCAACCAGGTTTAATTGACTGTTTCGGTGTGGAACCACATTACGACGGGATACAAACCCGAAAAAGCCCTGGATATGGCCAACAAGTATGCGAGAAATGCGAAAGTACGAGCCAGATGAGGGCAAATCCCAGACCTAAACCAGACATAAGCGGCATTATCCCCTAAAATACTAACCGGAACCAGCTTCTATTGACTGTTTCAGTGTGGTGCCACATTACTACGTGATCCAAGCCAGAAAATGCCCCGGATCTGGCCAACCAGTATGCGAAAAATGCGAAAGTACGCGTCGGATGATTGCAAATACCAGAACTAACCCAAACATAACCAGCGTTATCCTCCAAAATATTCATCGCAACCAGGTTTAATTGACCGCTTTGGTGTGGAACCACATTACGACGGGATACAAACCACAAAAAACCCAAGATCTGGCCAAACAAGTACGCGAAAATTGCGAAAGTACGAGCCAGATGAGGGCAAATACAAGAACTAACCCAGACATAACCAGCGTTATCCTGTAAAATATTAATCGCAACCAGGTTTAATTGACTATTTCGGTGTGGTACCGCATTACTACGTGATACAGACCAGAAAAAGGCCGGGATCTGGCCAACAAGTATGCGAAAAATGCGAAAGTACGAGCCAGATGAGGGCAAATACCAGACCTAACCGAGATATAACCGGCGTTATTCTCTAAAATATTAATCGAAACCAGGTTTAATTGACTGTTTCGACGTGGAACGACATTATTACGGAATCCAAACCAGAAACAACCCTGTATTTGGCCACGACGTATGCGAAAAAAGCGAAAGTATGGGCCGGAGGAATGCATATACCAGAACTAACCGAGACATAACCGGCGTTATCCTCTAAAATATTAATCGGAACCAGGTTTAATTGAATGTTTCAGTGTGGTACCAAATTACTACGTGGTCCAAGCCAGAAAAAGGCCAGGATCTTGCCAACAAGGTGGCGAAAAATGCGAAGGTACGAGCCAGATGAGGGCAAATCCCAGACCTAACCGAGACATAACCGGCGTTATCCTCTAAAATATTGATCGCAACCAGGTTTCATTGACTTTTTCAGTGTGGTACCACATTACTACGTGGTGCAAGTAAGAAAAAGGCCAGGATCTGGCCAACAAGTATGCGAGAAATGCGAAGGTACGAGCCTGATGATTGCAAATACCAGAACTAACCCAGCCATAACCAGCGTTATCCTCTAAAATACAAATCGGAACCAGCTGTTATTGACGGTTTCATTGTGGTACCACATTACTACGTGATACAGGTCAGAAGAAGGCCAGGATCTGGCCAACAAGTATGCGAAAAATGAGAACGTACGAGCCAGATGATTGCAAATACCAGAACTAACCCAAACATGACCAGCGTTATCCTGCAAAATATTCATCGCAACCAGGTTCCATTGACTGCTTCGGTGTGGAACCCCATTACGACGGGATCGAAACCACAAAAAACCCAAGATCTGGACAACAAGCACGCGTAAATTGCGAAAGCATGAGCCAGATGATTGCAAATACCGGAACTAACCCATAAATAACCAGCGTTATCCTCTAAGATATTAATCGCAACCAGGTTTAAATGACTGTTTCGGTGTGGTACCGCATTACTACGTAATACAGACCAGAAGAAGGCCAGGATCTGGCCAACAAGTATGCGAGAAATGCGAAAGTACGAGCCAGATGAGGGCAAATCCCAGACCTAACCCGGACATAACCGGCGTTATCCCCTAAAATATTAATCGCAACCAGGTTTAACTGACTGTTTCGGTGCGGAACCACATTACGACGGGATATAAACCCGAAAAAGCCCTGGATATGGCCAACAAGTATGCGAGAAATGCGAACGTACGTGCCAGATGAGGGCATATCCCAGACCTAAATCAGATATAACCGGCATTGTCCTCTAAAATATTAATCGCAACCAGCTTCTATTGACTGTTTCAGTGTGGTGCCACAATTCTACGTGATGCAAACCAGAAAAAGCCCAGGATCTGGCCAACAAGTATGCGAAAAATGCGAAAGTACGAGCCAGATGAAGGCAAATCCCAGACCTAACCCAGAGATAACCGGCGTTATCCTCCAAAATATTAATCGCAACCCGGTTTAATTGACTGTTACGGTGTGGTACCGCATTACTACGTGATCCAAACCAGAAAAAGCACAGGATCTCGCCAACAATTAGGCAAAAAATTCGAAGGTACGAGCCAGATGATTGCAAATACCAGAACTAACGCAGACATAACCAGCGTTATCCTCTAAAATACTAATCGGAGCCAGCTTTTATTGACTCTTTCAGTGTGGTACCACATTACTACGTGATCCAAACCAGAAAAAGCCCAGGATCTGGCCAACAAGTATGCGAAAAATGCGAAAGTATGAGCCAGATGATTGCAAATACCAGAACTAACCCATAAATAACCAGCGTTATCCTCTAAGATATTAATCGCAACCAGGTGTAATTGATTGTTTCGCTGTGGTACGGCATTACTACGTGATACAGACCAGAAAAAGGCCAGGATGTGGCCAACAAGTATGCGAAAAATGCGAAAGTACGTGACAGATGAGGGCAAATCCCAGACCTAACCGAGATATAACCGGCGTTATTCTCTAAAATATTAATCGAAACCAGGTTTAATTGACTGTTTCGGTGTGGAACGTCATTATTACGGAATCCAGAGCAGAAAAAACCCTGTATCTGGCCAAGAAGTATGCGAAAAACGCGAAAGTATGAGCCAGAGGATTGCATATGCCAGAACTAACCGAGACATAACCGGCGTTATCCTCTAAAATATTAATCGGAAACAGGTTTAATTGAATGTTTCAGTGTGGTACCAAATTACTACGTGGTCCAAGCCAGAAAAAGGCCAGGATCTTGCCAAACAAGTAGGCGAAAAATGCGTAGGTACGAGCCAGATGAGGGCAAATCCCAGACCTAACCGAGACATAACCGGCGTTATCCTCCAAAATATTAATCGCAACCAGCTTCTATTGACTGTTTCAGTGTGGTGCCACATTTCTACGTGATGCAAACCAGAAAAAGCCCGGGATCTGGCCAACAAGTATGCGAAAAATGCGAAAGTACGAGCCAGATGAGGGCAAATCCCAGACCTAACCGACTCATAACCGGCGTTATCTTCCAAAATATTAATCGCACCCAGGCTTAATTGTCTGCTTCGGTGTGGAACCACATTACTACGTGATCCAAACCAGAAAAAGCCCAGGATCTCGCCAACAATTAGGCGAAAAATTTGAAGGTACGTGCCAGATGATTGCAAATACAAGAACTAACGCAGACATAACCAGCGTTATCCTCTAAAATACTAATCGGAACCAGCTTTTATTGACTCTTTCAGTGTGGTACCACATTACTACGTGATCGAAACCAGAAAAAGCGCAGGATCTGGCCAACAAGTATGCGAAAAATGCGAAAGTACGAGCCAGATGATTGGAAATACCAGAACTAACCCAAACATGACCAGCGTTATCCTCTAAAATATTAATCGCAACCAGCTTCTATTGACTTTTTCAGTGTGGTACAACATTACTACGTGGTCCAAGCAAGAAAAAGGCCAGGATCTGGCCAACAAGTATGCGAGAAATGCGAAAGTACGAGCCAGATGAGGGCAAATCCCAGACCTAACCGTGACATAACCGGCGTTATCCTCTAAAATACTAATCGGAACCAGCTTTTATTGACTCTTTCAGTGTGGTACCACACTACTACGTGATCCAGACCAGAAAAAGCCCAGGATCTGGCCAACAAGTATGCGAGAAATGCGAAAGTACGAGCCAGATGAGGGCAAATCCCAGACCTAACCCGGACATAACCGGCGTTATCCTCTAAAATATTTATTGCAACCAGGTTTAATTGACTGTTTCGGTGTGGAACCACATTACAACGGGATACAAGCCCGAAAACCACAAAAAACCCAAGATCTGGCAAACAAGTATGCGAGAGATGCGAAAGTACGAGCCAGATGAGGGCAAATCCCAGACCTAACCCGGACATAACCGGCGTTATCCTCTAAAATATTAATCGCAACCAGGTTTAATTGACTGTTTCGGTGTGGAACCACATTACTACGTGATCCAAACCAGAAAAAGCCCAGGATCTTGCCAATAATTAGGCGAAAAATTCGAAGGTACGAGCCAGATGATGGCAAATGCCAGAACTACCCCAGACATAACCAGCGTTATCCTATAAAATACTAATCGGAACCAGCTTTTATTGACTGTTTCAGTGTGGTACCAGATTACTACGAGATCGAAACCACAAGAAACCCAAGATCTGGCCAACAAGTACGCGAAAATTGCGAAAATACGAGCCAGAAGAGGGCAAATACAAGAACTAACCAAGACATATCCAGCGTTATCCTCTAAAATATTAATCGCAACCAGGTTTAATTGACTGTTCCGGTGTGGTACCGCATTACTACGTGATACAGACCAGAAAAAGGCCATGATCTGGCCAACAAGTATGCGAAAAATGCGAAAGTACATGACAGATGAGGGCAAATCCCAGACCCAACCGAGTAATAACCAGCGTTATCCTCTAAAATACTAACCGGAACCAACTTTTATTGACTGTTTCAGTGTGGTGCCACATTACTACGTGATCCAAACCAGAAAAAGCCCACGATCTGGCCAACAAGTATGCGAAAAGTACGAAAGTACGAGCCGGATGATTGCAAATACCAGAACTAACCCAAACATAACCAGCGTTATCCTCCAAAATATTCATCACAACCAGGTTTAATTGACTGTTACGGTGTGGTACCGCATTACTACGTGATCCAAACCAGAAAAAGCCCAGGATCTGGCCAACAGGTATGCGAGAAATGCGAAGTTACGAGCCAGATGAGGACAAATCCCAGACCTAACCGAGATATAACCGGCGTTGTTCTCTAAAATATTAATCGAAACCAGGTTTAATTGACTGTTTCGGTGTGGCACGTCATTATTACGGGATCCAAACCAGAAAAAACCCTGTATCTGGCCAAGGAGTATGCGAAGAACGCGAAAGTATGAGCCAGATGATTGCAAATCCCAGATCCAACCGGGACATAACCGGCGTTATCCTCTAAAATATTAATCGCAACCAGGTTTAATTGACTTTTTCGGTGTGGTACCGCATTACTACGTGATCCAAACCAGAAAAAGCCCAGGATCTGGCCAACAAGTATGCGAAGAATGCGAAGGTACGAGCCAGATGAGGGCAAATACCAGACCTAACCCAGGCATAACCGGCGTTATCCTCTAAAATATTACTCGCAACCGGGTTTAATTGACTGTTTCGGTGTGGTACCGCAGTACTACGTGATCCGAACCAGAAAAAGCCCAGGATCTTGCCAACAAGTAGGCGAAAAATGCGAAGGTACGAGCCAGATGAGGGCAAATCCCAGGCCTAACCGAGACATAACCGGCGTTATCCTCCAAAATATTAATCGCAACCAGGTTTAATTGACTGTTACGGTGTGGTACCGCATTACTACGTGATCCAAACCAGAAATAGCCCAGGATTTGGCCAACAAGTATGCGAAAAATGCGAAAGTACGAGCCAGATGATTGCAAATGCCAGAACTAACCCAAACATAACCAGCGTTATCCTCCAAAATATTCATCGCAACCAGGTTTCATGGACTGCTTCGGTGTGGAACCACATTATGACGGAATCCAAACCACAAAAAAGCCAAGATCTGGCCAACAAGTACGCGAAAATTGCGAAATTACGAGCCAGATGATTGCAAATACCAGAACTAACCCAGACGTAACCTGCGTTATCCTCTAATATACTATTCGGAACCAGCTTCTATTGACTGTTTCAGTGTGGTGCCACATTACTACGTGATGCAAACCAGAAAAAGCCCAGGATCTGGCCAACAAGTATGCGAAAAATGCGAAAGGACGAGCCAGATAAGGGCAAATCCCAGACCTAACTCAGACATAACCGGGTGTTATCCTCCAAAATATTAATCGCAACCAGGTTTCATTGACTGTTACGGTGTGGTACCGCATTACTACGTGATCCAAACCAGAAAAAGCCCAGGATCTTGCCAACGAGTAGCCGAAAAATGCGAAGGTACGAGCCAGATGATTGCAAATACCAGAACTAACCCAGACATAACCAGCGTTACCCTCTAAAATACTAACCGGAACCAGCTTTTATTGACTGTTTCAGTGTGGTGCCACATTACTACGTGATCCAAACCAGAAAAAGCCCAGGATCTGGCCAACAAGTATGCGTAAAATACGAAAGTACGAGCCGGATGATTGCAAATACCAGAACTAACCCAAACATAACCAGCGTTATCCTCCAAAATATTCATCACAACCAGGTTTAATTGACTGTTACGGTGTGGTACCGCATTACTACGTGATCCAAACCAGAAAAAGCCCAGGATCTGGCCAACAGGTATGCGAGAAATGCGAAGGTACGAGCCAGATGAGGACAAATCCCAGACCTAACCGAGATATAACCGGCGTTGTTCTCTAAAATATTAATCGAAACCAGGTTTAATTGACTGTTTCGGTGTGGAACGTCATTATTACGGGATCCAAACCAGAAAAAACCCTGTATCTGGCCAAGAAGTATGCGAAGAACGCGAAAGTATGAGCCATATGATTGCAAATCCCAGATCCAACCGAGACATAACCGGCGTTATCCTCTAAAATATTAATCGCAACCAGGTTCAATTGACTTTTTCGTTGTGGTACCGCATTACTACGTGATCCAAACCAGAAAAAGCCCAGGATCTGGCCAACAAGTATGCGAAGAATGCGAAGGTACGAGCCAGATGAGGGCAAATACCAGACCTAACCCAGGCATAACCGGCGTTATCCTCTAAAATATTTATTGCAACCAGGTTTAATTGACTGTTTCGGTGTGGAACCACATTACAACGGGATACAAGCCCGAAAACCACAAAAAACCCAAGATCTGGCAAACAAGTATGCGAGAGATGCGAAAGTACGAGCCAGATGAGGGCAAATCCCAGACCTAACCCGGACATAACCGGCGTTATCCTCTAAAATATTAATCGCAACCAGGTTTAATTGACTGTTTCGGTGTGGAACCACATTACTACGTGATCCAAACCAGAAAAAGCCCAGGATCTTGCCAACAATTAGGCGAAAAATTCGAAGGTACGAGCCAGATGATGGCAAATGCCAGAACTACCCCAGACATAACCAGCGTTATCCTATAAAATACTAATCGGAACCAGCTTTTATTGACTGTTTCAGTGTGGTACCAGATTACTACGAGATCGAAACCACAAGAAACCCAAGATCTGGCCAACAAGTACGCGAAAATTGCGAAAATACGAGCCAGAAGAGGGCAAATACAAGAACTAACCAAGACATATCCAGCGTTATCCTCTAAAATATTAATCGCAACCAGGTTTAATTGACTGTTCCGGTGTGGTACCGCATTACTACGTGATACAGACCAGAAAAAGGCCATGATCTGGCCAACAAGTATGCGAAAAATGCGAAAGTACATGACAGATGAGGGCAAATCCCAGACCCAACCGAGTAATAACCAGCGTTATCCTCTAAAATACTAACCGGAACCAACTTTTATTGACTGTTTCAGTGTGGTGCCACATTACTACGTGATCCAAACCAGAAAAAGCCCACGATCTGGCCAACAAGTATGCGAAAAATACGAAAGTACGAGCCGGATGATTGCAAATACCAGAACTAACCCAAACATAACCAGCGTTATCCTCCAAAATATTCATCACAACCAGGTTTAATTGACTGTTACGGTGTGGTACCGCATTACTACGTGATCCAAACCAGAAAAAGCCCAGGATCTGGCCAACAGGTATGCGAGAAATGCGAAGTTACGAGCCAGATGAGGACAAATCCCAGACCTAACCGAGATATAACCGGCGTTGTTCTCTAAAATATTAATCGAAACCAGGTTTAATTGACTGTTTCGGTGTGGCACGTCATTATTACGGGATCCAAACCAGAAAAAACCCTGTATCTGGCCAAGAAGTATGCGAAGAACGCGAAAGTATGAGCCAGATGATTGCAAATCCCAGATCCAACCGGGACATAACCGGCGTTATCCTCTAAAATATTAATCGCAACCAGGTTTAATTGACTTTTTCGGTGTGGTACCGCATTACTACGTGATCCAAACCAGAAAAAGCCCAGGATCTGGCCAACAAGTATGCGAAGAATGCGAAGGTACGAGCCAGATGAGGGCAAATACCAGACCTAACCCAGGCATAACCGGCGTTATCCTCTAAAATATTACTCGCAACCGGGTTTAATTGACTGTTTCGGTGTGGTACCGCAGTACTACGTGATCCGAACCAGAAAAAGCCCAGGATCTTGCCAACAAGTAGGCGAAAAATGCGAAGGTACGAGCCAGATGAGGGCAAATCCCAGGCCTAACCGAGACATAACCGGCGTTATCCTCCAAAATATTAATCGCAACCAGGTTTAATTGACTGTTACGGTGTGGTACCGCATTACTACGTGATCCAAACCAGAAATAGCCCAGGATTTGGCCAACAAGTATGCGAACAATGCGAAAGTACGAGCCAGATGATTGCAAATGCCAGAACTAACCCAAACATAACCAGCGTTATCCTCCAAAATATTCATCGCAACCAGGTTTCATGGACTGCTTCGGTGTGGAACCACATTATGACGGAATCCAAACCACAAAAAACCCAAGATCTGGCCAACAAGTACGCGAAAATTGCGAAATTACGAGCCAGATGATTGCAAATACCAGAACTAACCCAGACGTAACCTGCGTTATCCTCTAATATACTATTCGGAACCAGCTTCTATTGACTGTTTCAGTGTGGTGCCACATTACTACGTGATGCAAACCAGAAAAAGCCCAGGATCTGGCCAACAAGTATGCGAAAAATGCGAAAGGACGAGCCCGATAAGGGCAAATCCCAGACCTAACTCAGACATAACCGGGTGTTATCCTCCAAAATATTAATCGCAACCAGGTTTCATTGACTGTTACGGTGTGGTACCGCATTACTACGTGATCCAAACCAGAAAAAGCCCAGGATCTTGCCAACGAGTAGCCGAAAAATGCGAAGGTACGAGCCAGATGATTGCAAATACCAGAACTAACCCAGACATAACCAGCGTTACCCTCTAAAATACTAACCGGAACCAGCTTTTATTGACTGTTTCAGTGTGGTGCCACATTACTACGTGATCCAAACCAGAAAAAGCCCAGGATCTGGCCAACAAGTATGCGTAAAATACGAAAGTACGAGCCGGATGATTGCAAATACCAGAACTAACCCAAACATAACCAGCGTTATCCTCCAAAATATTCATCACAACCAGGTTTAATTGACTGTTACGGTGTGGTACCGCATTACTACGTGATCCAAACCAGAAAAAGCCCAGGATCTGGCCAACAGGTATGCGAGAAATGCGAAGGTACGAGCCAGATGAGGACAAATCCCAGACCTAACCGAGATATAACCGGCGTTGTTCTCTAAAATATTAATCGAAACCAGGTTTAATTGACTGTTTCGGTGTGGAACGTCATTATTACGGGATCCAAACCAGAAAAAACCCTGTATCTGGCCAAGAAGTATGCGAAGAACGCGAAAGTATGAGCCAGATGATTGCAAATCCCAGATCCAACCGAGACATAACCGGTGTTATCCTCTAAAATATTAATCGCAACCAGGTTTAATTGACTTTTTCGTTGTGGTACCGCATTACTACGTGATCCAAACCAGAAAAAGCCCAGGATCTGGCCAACAAGTATGCGAAGAATGCGAAGGTACGAGCCAGATGAGGGCAAATACCAGACCTAACCCAGGCATAACCGGCGTTATCCTCTAAAATATTAATCGCAACCAGGTTTAATTGACTGTTACGGTGTGGTACCGCATTACTACGTGATCCAAACCAGAAAAAGCCCTGGATCTGGCCAACAGGTATGCGAGAAATGCGAAGGTACGAGCCAGATGAGGGCAAATCCCAGACCTAACCGAGACATAACCGGCGTTATCCTCTAAAATATTAATCGCAACCAGGTTTCATTGACAGTTACGGTGTGGTACCGCATTACTACGTGATCCAAACCAGAAACAGCCCAGGATCTTGCCAACGAGTAGCCGAAAAATGTGAAGGTACGAGCCAGATGATTGCAAATACCAGAACTAACCCAGACATAACCAGCGTTACCCTCTAAAATACTAACCGGAACCAGCTTTTATTGACTGTTTCAGTGTGGTGCCACATTACTACATGATCCAAACCAGAAAAAGCCCACGATCTGGCCAACAAGTATGCGAAAAATACGAAAGTACGAGCCGGATGATTGCAAATACCAGAACTAACCCAAGCATAACCAGCGTTATCCTCCAAAATATTCATCACAACCAGGTTTAATTGACTGTTACGGTGTGGTACCGCATTACTACGTGATCCAAACCAGAAAAAGCCCAGGATCTGGCCAACAGGTATGCGAGAAATGCGAAGTTACGAGCCAGATGAGGACAAATCCCAGACCTAACCGAGATATAACCGGCGTTGTTCTCTAAAATATTAATCGAAACCAGGTTTAATTGACTGTTTCGGTGTGGCACGTCATTATTACGGGATCCAAACCAGAAAAAACCCTGTATCTGGCCAAGAAGTATGCGAAGAACGCGAAAGTATGAGCCAGATGATTGCAAATCCCAGATCCAACCGGGACATAACCGGCGTTATCCTCTAAAATATTAATCGCAACCAGGTTTAATTGACTTTTTCGGTGTGGTACCGCATTACTACGTGATTCAAACCAGAAAAAGCCCAGGATCTGGCCAACAAGTATGCGAAGAAAGCGAAGGTACGAGCCAGATGAGGGCAAATACCAGACCTAACCCAGGCATAACCGGCGTTATCCTCTAAAATATTAATCGCAACCAGGTTTAATTGACTGTTACGGTGTGGTACCGCATTACTACGTGATCCAAACCAGAAAAAGCCCTGTATCTGGCAAAGAAGTATGCGAAGAACGCGAAAGTATGAGCCAGATGATTGCAAATCCCAGACCTAACCGAGACATAACCGGCGTTATCCTCTAAAATATTAATCGCAACCAGGTTTAATTGACTGTTTCGGTGTGGAACGTCAGTATTACGTGATCCAAACTAGAAAAAGCCCAGGATCTGGCCAACAAGTGTGCGAGAAATGCGAAAGTACGAGCCAGAAGAGGGCAAATCCCAGACCTAACCCAGGCATAACCGGCGTTACCCTCTAAAATATTAATCGCAACCCGGTTTAATTGACTGTTTCGGTCTGGTACCACAATACTACGTGGTCCAAGCCAGCAAAAGGCCAGGATCTGGCCAACAAGTATGCGAGAAATGCGAAAGTACGAGCCAGATGATTGCAAATGCCAGAACTAACCCAAACATAACAAGCGTTATCCTCCAAAATATTCGTCGCAACCAGGTTTCATGGACTGCTTCGGTGTGAAACCACATTATAACGGAATCCAAACCACAAAAAACCCAAGATCTGGCCAAGAAGTACGCGAAAATTGCGAAATTACGAGCCAGATGATTGCAAATACCAGAACTAACCCAGACGTAACCTGCGTTATCCTCTAATATACTATTCGGAACCAGCTTCTATTGACTGTTTCAGTGTGGTACCACATCACTACGTGATACAAACCAGAAAAAGGCCAGGATCTGGCCAACAACTATGCGGAAAATGCGAAAGTACGAGCCAGATGAGGGCAAATCCCAGACCTAACCGAGATATAACCGGCGTTATTCTCTAAAATATTAATCGAACCTAGGTTTAATTAACTGTTTCGGTGTGGAACCTCGTTACTACGGGATCCAAACCAGAAAAAACCCAGGATCTGGCCAACAAGTATGCGAAAAACGCGAAAGCATGAGCCAGATGATTGCAAATACCAGAACTAACCCAGACGTAACCTACGTTATCCTCTAAAATACTATTCGGAACCAGCTTCTATTGACATTTTCGGTGTGGTACCGCATTACTACGTGATCCAAACCAGAAAAAGGCCAGGATCTGGCCAACAAGTATGCGGAAAATGCGAAAGTACGAGCCAGATGAGGGCAAATCCCAGACATAACCCAGACATAAACGGCGTTATCCTCTAAAATATTAATCGCAACCAGCTTCTATTGACTGTTTCAGTGTGGTGCCACATTACTACGTGATGCAAACCAGAAAAAGCCCAGGATCTGGCCAACAAGTATGCGAAAAATGCGAAAGGACGAGCCAGATAAGGGCAAATCGCAGACCTAACTCAGACATAACCGGCGTTATCCTCCAAAATATTAATCGCAACCAGGTTTCATTGACTGTTACGGTGTGGTACCGCATTACTACGTGATCCAAACCAGAAAAAGCCCAGGATCTTGCCAACGAGTAGCCGAAAAATGCGAAGGTACGAGCCAGATGATTGCAAATACCAGAACTAACCCAGACATAACCAGCGTTACCCTCTAAAATACTAACCGGAACCAGCTTTTATTGACTGTTTCAGTGTGGTGCCACATTACTACGTGATCCAAGCCAGAAAAAGCCCAGGATCTGGCCAACAAGTATGCGAAAAATACGAAAGTACGAGCCGGATGATTGCAAATACCAGAACTAACCCAAACATAACCAGCGTTATCCTCCAAAATATTCATCGCAACCAGGTTAAATTGACTGCTTCGGTGTGGAACCACATTACGACGGGATACAAACCACAAAAAACCCAAGATCTGGCCAACAAGTACGCGAAAATTGCGAAAGTACGAGCCAGAAGAAGGCAAATACGAGAACTGGCCCAGACATAACCAGCGTTATCCTCTAAAATATTAATCGCACCCAGGTTTAATTGACTGTTTCGGTGTGGTACCGCATTACTACGTAATCCAAATCAGGAGAAACCCAGGATCTTGCCAAAAGGGAGGCGAAATATGCGAAAGTACGAGCCAGATGAGGGCAAATCCCAGACCTAACCCAGGCATACCCGGTGTTATCCTCTAAAATATTAATCGCAACGGGGTTTAATTGACTGTTTCGGTGTGGTACCGCAGTAGTACGAGATCCGAACCAGAAAAAGCCCAGGATTTTGCCAACAAGTAGGCGAAAAATGCGAAGGTACGAGCCAGATGAGGGCAAATCCCAGACCTAAGCGAGACATAACCGGCGTTATCCTCCAAAATATTGATCGCAGCCAGGTTTAATTGTCTGTTACGGTGTGGTACCGCATTACTACGTGATCCAAACCAGAAAAAGCCGAGGATCTGGCCAAGAAGTATGCGAAGAACGCGAAAGTATGAGCCAGAGGATTGCATATACCAGAACTAACCGAGACATAACCAGCGTTCTCCTCTAAAATAATAATCGGAACCAGGTTTATTTGACTGTTTCAGTGTGGTACCACATTACTACGTGATCCAAACCAGAAGAAGCCCAGGATCTGGACAACAAGTATGCGCAAAATGCGAAATTACGAGCCAGATGAGGGAAAATCCCAGACCTAACCGAGACATAACCGGCGTTATCCTCTTAAATATTAATCGCCACCAGCTTTAATTGACTGTTTCGGTGTGGTACCGCATTACTGCGTATGCAAACCAGAAAAAGGCTCGGATCTGGCCAACAAGTATGCGAGAAACGCGAAAGTATGAGCCAGAGGATTGCATATACCAGAACTAACCGAGACATAACCAGCGTTCTCCTCCAAAATAATAATCGGAACCAGGTTTATTTGACTGTCCCAGTGTGGTACCACATTACTACGTGATCCAAACCAGAAAAAGCCCAGGATCTGGACAATAAGTATGCGCAAAGTGCGAAATTACGAGCCAGATGAGGGAAAATCCCAGACCTAACCGAGACATAACCGGCGTTATCCTCTTAAACATTAATCGCCACCAGGTTTAATTGTCTGTTTCCGTGTGGAACCTCATTACTACGGCATCCAAACTAGAAAAACCCCAGGATCTGGCCACCAAGTATACGATAAACGCGAAAGTATGAGCCAGAGGATTGCATATACCAGAACTAACCGAGACATAACCAGCGTTCTCCTCTAAAATAATAATCGGAACCAGGTTTATTTGACTATTTCAGTGTGGTACCACATTACTACGTGGTCCAAGCCAGAAAAAGGCCAGGATCTGACCAACAAGTATGCGAAAAATGCGAAAGTACGAGCCAGATGAGGGCAAATACCAGACCTAAGCCAGACATAACCGGCGTTATCCTCTAAAATATTAATCGCAACCAGGTTAAATTGTCAGTTTCGGTGTGGTACCGCATTACTACGTGATCCAAACCAGAAAAAGGCCAGGATCTAGCCATCAAGTATGCGATAGATGCGAAAGTGCGAGCCAGATGAGGGCAAATACCAGAACTAACCCAGACATAACCGGCGATATCCTCTAAAATATTCATCGGAACCAGGTTTAGTTGAACGTTTCAGTGTGGTACCTAATTACTGCGTGGTCCAAGCCAGAAAAAGGCCAGGATCTGGCCAACAAGTATGCGAAAAATGCGAAAGTACGAGACAGATGTGGGCAAATCCCAGACCTAACCGAGACATAACCTGCGTTATCCTTTAAAATATTAATCGCAACCAGGTTTAATTGACTGTTTCGGTGTGGTGCCGCATTACTACGTGATCCGAACCAGAAAAAGCCCAGGATCTTGACAACAAGTAGGCGAAAAATGCAAAGGTACGAGCCAGATGAGGGCAAATCCCAGACCTAACCGAGACATAACCGGCGTTATCCTCCAAAATATTAATCGCAATCAGGTTTAATTGACTGTTGCGGTGCGGTGCCGCATTACAACGTGATCCAAACCAGAAAAAGCTCAGGATCTGGCCAACAAGTAGGCGAAAAATGCGAAGGTACGAGCCAGATGAGGGCAAATCCCAGACCTGACCGAGACATAACCGGCGTTATCGTCTAAAATATTAATCGCAACCAGGTTTAATTGACTGTTTCAGTGTGGTACCACATCACTACGTGATACAAACCAGAAAAAGGCCAGGATCTGGCCAACAAGTATGCGGAAAATGCGATAGTACGAGCCAGATGAGGGCAAATCCCGGACCTAATCCAGGCATAACCGGCGTTATCCTCTTAAATATTAATCGCAACCAGGCTTAATTGACTGTTTCGGCGTGGAACCACATTGCGACGGGATACAAACCCGAAAAAGCCCTGGATATGGCCAACAAGTATGCGAGAAATGCGAAAGTACGAACCAGATGAGGGCAAATCCCAGACCTAACCCAGACATAAACGCCGTTATCCTCTAAAATATTAATCGCAACCAGCTTCTATTGACTGTTTCAGTGTGGTGCCACATTACTACGTGATGCAAACCAGAAAAAGCCCAGGATCTGGCCAACAAGTATGCGAAAAATGCGAAAGGACGAGCCAGATAAGGGCAAATCCCAGACCTAACTCAGACATAACCGGCGTTATCCTCCAAAATATTAATCGCAACCAGGTTTCATTGACTGTTACGGTGTGGTACCGCATTACTACGTGATCCAAACCAGAAAAAGCCCAGGATCTGGCCAACAGGTATGCGAGAAATGCGAAGGTACGAGCCAGATGAGGGCAAATCCCAGATCTAACCGAGATATAACCGGCGTTGTTCTCTATAATATTAATCGAAACCAGGTTTAATTGACTGTTTCGGTGTGGAACGTCATTATTACGGGATCCAAACCAGAAAAAACCCTGTATCTGGCCAAGAAGTATGCGGAGAACGCGAAAGTATGAGCCAGATGATTGCAAATCCCAGATCTTACCGAGACATAACCGGCGTTATCCTCTAAAATATTAATCGCAACCAGGTTTAATTGACTTTTTCGGTGTGGTACCGCATTACTACGTGATCCAAACCAGAAAAAGCCCTGGATCTGGCCAACAAGTATGCGAAAAATGCGAAGGTACGAGCCAGATGAGGGCAAATACCAGAGCTAACCCAGGCATAACCGGCGTTATTCTCTAAAATATTAATCACAACCAGGTTTAATTGACTGTTACGGTGTGGTACCGCATTACTACGTGATCCAAACCAGAAAAAGCCCTGGATCTGGCCAACAGGTATGCGAGAAATGCGAAGGTACGAGCCAGATGAGGGCAAATCCCAGACCTATCCGAGATATAACCGGCGTTGTTCTCTAAAATATTAATCGAAACCAGGTTTGATTGACTGTTTCGGTGTGGAACGTCAGTATTACGGGATCCAAACCAGAAAAAACCCTGTATCTGGCCAAGAAGTATGCGAAGAACGCGAAAGTATGAGCCAGATGATTGCAAATACCAGACCTAACTTAGACATAACCGGCGTTATCCTCTAAAATATTAATCGCAACCAGGTTTAATTGACTTTTTCGGTGTGGTACCGCATTACTACGTGATCCAAACCAGAAAAAGCCCAGGATCTGGCCAACAAGTATGCGAGAAATGCGAAAGTACGAGCCAGATAAGGGCAATTCCCAGACCTAACCTAGGCATAACCGGCGTTATCCTCTAAAATATTAATCGCAACCAGGTTTAATTGACTGTTTCGGTCTGGTACCACATTACTACGTGGTCCAAGCCAGGAAAAGGCCAGGATCTGGCCAACAAGTATGCGAAAAATGCGAAAGCGCGAGCCAGATGAGGGAAAATCCCAGACCTAACCGAGACATAACCGGCGTTATCCTCTAAAATATTAATCGCAACCAGGTTTAAGTGTCTGTTTCGGTGTGGTACCGCATTACTGCGTGATCCAAACCAGAAAAAGGCCCGGGTCTGGCCAACAAGTATGCGAGAAACGCGAAAGTATGAGCCAGACGATTGCATATACCAGAACTAACCGAGACATAACCAGCGTTCTCCTCTATAATAATAATCGGAACCAGGTTTATTTGACTGTTTCAGTGTGGTACCACATTACTACGTGATCCAAACCAGAAAAAGCCCAGGATCTGGACAATAAGTATGCGCAAAATGCGAAATTACGAGCCAGATGAGGGAAAATCCCAGACCTAACCGAGACATAACCGGCGTTATCCTCTTAAATATTAATCGCCACCAGGTTTAATTGTCTGTTTCGGTGTGGAACCTCATTACTACGGGATCCAAACTAGAAAAACCCCAGGATCTGGCCAACAAGTATACGAAAAACGCGAAAGTATGAGCCAGATGATTGCAAATACCAGCACTAACCCAGACGTAACCTGCGTTATCCTCTAAAATACTATTCGGAACCAGCTTCAAATGACTGTTTCAGTGTGGTACCACACCACTACGTGATACAAACCAGAAAAAGGCCAGGATCTGGCCAACAAGTATGCGGAAAATGCGAAAGTACCAGCCAGATTAGGGCAAATCCCAGACCTAACCGAGATATAACCGGCGTTGTTCTCTAAAATATTAATCGAAACCAGGTTTAATTGACTGTTTCGGTGTGGAGCGTCATTATTACGGGATCCAAACCAGAAAAAACCCTGTATCTGGCCAAGAAGTATGCGAAGAACGCGAAAGTATGAGCCAGATGATTGCCAATCCCAGACCTAACCGAGACATTTACCGGCGTTATCCTCTAAAATATTAATCGCAACCAGGTTTAATTGACTTTTTCGGTGTGGTACCGCATTACTACGTGATCCAAACTAGAAAAAGCCCAGGATCTGGCCAACACGTGTGCGAGAAATGCGTAAGCACGAGCCAGAAGAGGGCAAATCCCAGACCTAACCCAGGCATAACCGGCGTTATCCTCTAAAATATTAATCGCAACCAGGTTTAATTGACTGTTTCGGTCTGGTACCACATTACTACGTGGTCCAAGCCGGCAAAAGGCCAGGATCTGGCCAACAAGTATGCGAAAAATGCGAAAGTACGAGCCAGATAAGGGCAAATTCCAGACCTAACCGAGTCATAACCAGCGTTATCCCCTAAAATATTAATCGCAACCAGGTTTAATTGACTGTTTCGGTGTGGAACCACATTACGACGGGATACAAACCCGAAAAAGCCCTGGATATTTGCCAGCAAGTATGCGAGAAATGCAAAAGTACGAGCCAGATGAGGGCAAATCCCAGACCTAACCGAGACATAACCGGCGTTATCCTCTAAAATATTACTCGCAACCGGGTTTAATTGACTGTTTCGGTGTGGTACCGCAGTACTACGTGATCCGAACCAGAAAAAGCCCAGGATCTTGCCAACAAGTAGGCGAAAAATGCGAAGGTACGAGCCAGATGAGGGCAAATCCCAGACCTAACCGAGACATAACCGGCGTTATCCTCCAAAATATTAATCGCAACCAGGTTTATTTGACTGTTTCAGTGTGGTACCACATTACTACGTGATCCAAACCAGAAAAAGCCCAGGATCTGGACAATAAGTATGCGCAAAATGCGAAATTACGAGCCAGATGAGGGGAAATCCCAGACCTAACGGAGACATAACCGGCGTTATCCTCTTAAATATTAATCGCCACCAGGTTTAACTGTCTGTTTCGTTGTGGAACCTCATTACTACGTGATCCAAACCAGAAAAAGCCCAGGATCTGGCCAACAGGTATGCGAGAAATGCGAAGGTACGATCCAGATGAGGACAAATCCCAGACCTAACCGAGGTATAACCGGCGTTGTTCTCTAAAATATTAATCGAAACCAGGTTCAATTGACTGTTTCGGTGTGGAACGTCATTATTGCGGGATCCAAACCAGAAAAAACCCTGTATCTGGCCAAGAAGTATGCGAAGAACGCGAAAGTATGAGCCAGATGATTGCAAATCCCAGATCCAACCGAGACATAACCGGCGTTATCCTCTAAAATATTAATCGCAACCAGGTTTAATTGACGTTTTCGGTGTGGTACCACATTACTACGTGATCCAAACCAGAAAAAGCCCAGGATCTGGACAATAAGTATGCGCAAAATGCGAAATTACGAGCCAGATGAGGGAAAATCCCAGACCTAACCGAGACATAACCGGCGTTATCCTCTTAAATATTAATCGAAACCAGGTTTAATTAACTGTTTCGGTGTGGAGCGTCATTATTACGGGATCCAAACCAGAAAAAACCCTGTATCTGGCCAAGAAGTATGCGAAGAACGCGAAAGTATGAGCCAGATGATTGCAAATCCCAGACCTAACCGAGACATAACCGGCGTTATCCTCTAAAATATTAATCGCAACCAGGTTTAATTGACTGTCTCAGTGTGGTACCACATTACTACGTGATCCAAACTAGAAAAAGCCCAGGATCTGGCCAACAAGTGTGCGAGAAATGCGAAAGTACGAGCCAGAAGAGGGCAAATCCCAGACCTAACCCAGGCATAACCGGCGTCATCCTCTAAAATATTAATCGCAACCAGGTTTAATTGACTGTTTCGGTCTGGTACCACATTACTACGTGGTCCAAGCCAGCAAAAGCCCAGGATCTGGCCAACAAGTATGCGAAAAATGCGAAAGTACGAGCCAGATAAGGGCAAATTCCAGACCTAACCGAGACATAACCAGCGTTATCGCCCAAAATATTAATCGCAACCAGGTTTAATTGACTGTTTCGGTGTGGAACCACATTACGACGGGATACAAACCTGAAAAAGCCCTGGATATGGCCAACAAGTATGCGAGAAATGCGAAAGTACGAGCCAGATGAGGGCAAATCCCAGACCTAACCGAGACATAACCGGCGTTATCCTCTAAAATATTACTCGCAACCGGGTTTAATTGACTGTTTCGGTGTGGTACCGCAGTACTACGTGATCCGAACCAGAAAAAGCCCAGGATCTTGCCAACAAGTAGGCGAAAAATGCGAAGGTACGAGCCAGATGAGGGCAAATCCCAGACCTAACCGAGACATAACCGGCGTTATCCTCCAAAATATTAATCGCAACCAGGTTTAATTGACTGTTACGGTGTGGTACCGCATTACTACGTGATCCAAACCAGAAAAAGCCCAGGATTTGGCCAACAAGTATGCGAAAAATGCGAAAGTACGAGCCAGATGATTGCAAATGCCAGAACTAACCCAAACATAACCAGCGTTATCCTCCAAAATATTCATCGCAACCAGGTTTCATGGACTGCTTCGTTGTGGAACCACATTATAACGGAATCCAAACCACAAGAAACCCAAGATCTGGCCAACAAGTACGCGAGAATTGCGAAATTACGAGCCAGATGATTGCAAATACCAGAACTAACCCAGACGTAACCTGCGTTTTCCTCTAATATACTATTCGGAACCAGCTTCTATTGACTTTTTCGGTGTGGTACCGCATTACTACGTGATCCAAACCAGAAAAAGGCCAGGATCTGGCCAACAAGTATGCGGAAAATGCGAAAGTACGAGCCGGATGAGGGCAAATCCCAGACCTAACCGAGATATAACCGGCGTTATTCTCTAAAATATTAATCGAAACTAGGTTTAATTAACTGTTTCGGTGTGGTACCGCATTACTACGTGATGCAAACCAGAAAAAGCCCAGGATCTGGCCAACAAGTATGCGAAAAATGCGAAAGGACGAGCCAGATAAGGGCAAATCGCAGACCTAACTCAGACATAACCGGCGTTATCCACCAAAATATTGATCGCAACCAGGTTTAATTGACTGTTACGGTGTGGTACCGCATTACTACGTGATCCAAACCAGAAAAAGCCCAGGATCTGGCCAACAGGTATGCGAGAAATGCGAAGGTACGAGCCAGATGAGGGCAAATCCCAGACCTAACCGAGATATAACCGGCGTTGTTCTCTAAAATATTAATCGAAACCAGGCTTAATTGACTGTTTCGGTGTGGAACGTCATTATTACGGGAGCCAAACCAGAAAAAACCCTGTATCTGGCCAAGAAGTGTGCGAAGAACGCGAAAGTATGAGCCAGAGGATTGCATATACCAGAACTAACCGAGACATAACCAGCGTTCTCCTCTAAAATAATAATCGGAACCAGGTTTATTTGACTGTTTCAGTGTGGTACCACATTACTACGTGATCCAAACCAGAAGAAGCCCAGGATCTGGACAACAAGTATGCGCAAAATGCGAAATTACGAGCCAGATGAGGGAAAATCCCAGACCTAACCGAGACATAACCGGCGTTATCCTCTTAAACATTAATCGCCACCAGGTTTAATTGTCTGTTTCGGTGTGGAACCTCATTACTACGGGATCCAAACTAGAAAATCCCCAGGATCTGGCCAACAAGTATACGCAAAACGCAAAAGTATGAGCCAATGATTGCAAATACCAGAACTAACCCAGACGTAACCTGCGTTATCCTCTCAAATACTATTCGGAACCAGCTTCTATTGACTGTTTCAGTGTGGTACCACACCACTACGTGATACAAACCAGAAAAAGGCCAGGATCTGGCCCACAAGTATGCGGAAAATGCGAAAGTACCAGCCAGTTTAGGGCAAATCCCAGACCTAACCGAGATATAACCGGCGTTGTTCACTAAAATGTTAATCGAAACCAGGTTTAATTGACTGTTTCGGTGTGGAGCGTTATTATTACGGGATCCAAACCAGAAAAAACCCTGTATCTGGCCAAGAAGTATGCGAAGAACGCGAAAGTATGAGCCAGATGATTGCAAATCCCAGACCTAACCGAGACATAACCGGCGTTATCCTCTAAAATATTAATCGCAACCAGGTTTAATTGACTTTTTCGGTGTGGTACCGCATTACTACGTGATCCAAACTAGTAAAAGCCCAGGATCTGGCCAACAAGTGTGCGAGAAATGCGAAAGTACGAGCCAGAAGAGGGCAAATCCCAGACCTATCCCAGGCATAACCGGCGTTATCCTCTAAAATATTAATCGCAACCAGGTTTAATTGACTATTTCGGTCTGGTACCACATTACTACGTGGTCCAAGCCAGCAAAAGGCCAGGATCTGGCCAACAAGTATGCGAAAAATGCGAAAGTACGAGCCAGATAAGGGCAAATTCCAGACCTAACCGAGACATAACCAGCGTTATCCCCTAAAATATTAATCGCAACCAGGTTTAATTGACTGTTTCGGTGTGGAACCACATTACGACGGGATACAAACCCGAAAAAGCCCTGGATATGGCCAACAAGTATGCGAGAAATGCGAAGGTACGAGCCAGATGAGGGCAAATCCCAGACCTAACCGAGACATACCGGCGTTATCCTCCAAAATATTAATCGCAACCAGGTTTAATTGACTGTTACGGTGTGGTACCGCACTACTACGTGATCCAAACCAGAAAAAGCCCAGGATTTGGCCAACAAGTATGCGAAAAATGTGAAAGTACGAGCCAGATGATTGCAAATGCCAGAACTAACCCAAACATAACCAGCGTTATCCTCCAAAATATTCATCGCAACCAGGTTTCATGGACTGCTTCCGTGTGGAACCACATTATGACGGAATCCAAACCACAAAAAACCCAAGATCTGGCCAACAAGTACGCGAAAATTGCGAAATTACGAGCCAGATGATTGCAAATACCAGAACTAACCCAGACGTAACCTGCGTTATCTTCTAATATACTATTCGGAACCAGCTTCTATTGACTGTTTCAGTGTGGTACCACATCACTGCGTGATACAAACCAGAAAAAGGCCAGGATCTGGCCAACAAGTATGCGGAAAATGCGAAATTACGAGCCAGATGAGGGCAAATCCCAGAACTCACCCAAACATAACCAGCGTTATCCTCCAAAATATTCATCGCAACCAGGTTTCATTGACTGCTTCGGTGTTGAACCACATTATGACGGAATCCAAACCACAAAAAACCCAAGATCTGGCCAACAAGTACGCGAAAATTGCGAAATTACGAGCCAGATGATTGCAAATACCAGAACTAACCCAGACGTAACCTGCGTGATCCTCTAATATACTATTCGGAACCAGCTTCTATTGACTGTTTCAGTGTGGTACCACATCACTACGTGATTCAAACCAGAAAAAGGCCAGGATCTGGCCAACAAGTATGCGGAAAATGCGAAAGGTCGAGCCAGATGAGGGCAAATCCCAGACCTAACCGAGATATAACCGGCGTTATTCTCTAAAATATTAATCCAAACCAGGTTTATTTAACTGTCTCGGTGTGGAACCTCATTACTACGGGATCCAAACCAGAAAAAACCCAGGATCTGGCCAAAAGGTATGCGAAAAACGCGAAAGTATGAGCCAGATGATTGCAAATACCAGAACTAACCCAGACGTAACCTGCGTTATCCTCTAATATACTATTCGGAACCAGCTTCTATTGACTGTTTCAGTGTGGTACCACATCACTACGTCATACAAACCAGAAAAAGGCCAGGATCTGGCCAACAAGTATGCGGAAAATGCGAATGTACGAGCCAGATGAGGGCAAATCCCAGACCTAACCGAGATATAACCGGCGTTATTCTCTAAAATACTATTCGGAACCAGCTTCTATTGACTTTTTCGGTGTGGTACCGCATTACTACGTGATCCAAACCAGAAAAAGGCCAGGATCTGGCCAACAAGTATGCGGAAAATGCGAAAGTACGAGCCAGATGAGGGCAAATCCCAGACCTAACCCAGACATAAACGGCGTTATCCTCTAAAATATTAATCGCAACCAGCTTCTATTGACTGTTTCAGTGTGGTGCCACATTACTACGTGATGCAAACCAGAAAAAGCCCACGATCTGGCCAACAAGTATGCGAAAAATGCGAAAGGACGATCCAGATAAGGGCAAATCCCAGACCTAACGCAGACATAACCGGCGTTATCCTCCAAAATATTAATCGCAACCAGGTTTCATTGACTGTTACGGTGTGGTACCGCATTACTACGTAATCCAAACCAGGAGAAGCCCAGGATCTTGCCAAAAGGGAGGCGAAATATGCGAAAGTACGAGCCAGATGAGGGCGAATCCCAGACCTAACCGAGATATAACCGGCGTTGTTCTCTAAAATATTAATCGAAACCAGGCTTAATTGACTGTTTCGGTGTGGAACGTCATTATTACGGGATCCAAACCAGAAAAAACCCTGTATCTGGCCAAGAAGTATGCCAAGAACGCGAAAGTATGAGCCAGATGATTGCAAATCCCAGATCTAACCGAGACATAACCGGCGTTATCCTCTAAAATATTAATCGCAACCAGGTTTAATTGACTTTTTCGGTGTGGTACCGCATTACTACGTGATCCAAACCAGAAAAAGCCCAGGATCTGGCCAACAAGTATGCGAGAAATGCGAAAGTACGAGCCAGATAAGGGCAATTCCCAGACCTAACCCAGGCATAACCGGCGTTATCCTCTAAAATATTAGTCGCAACCAGCTTCTATTGACTGTTTCAGTGTGGTGCCACAATACTACGTGATCCAAACCAGGAAAAGCCCAGGATCTGGCCAACAAGTATGCGAAAAATGCGAAAGTAGGAGCCAGATCAGGGCAAATCCCAGACCTAACCGAGACATAACCGGCGTTATCCTCTAAAATATTAATCGCAACCAGCTTTAATTGACTGTTTCGTTGTGGTACCGCATTACTACGTGATCCAAAACAGAAAAAGACCAGGATCTAGCCATCAAGTAAGCGATAGATGCGAAAGTGCGAGCCAGATGAGGGCAAATACCAGAGCAAACCCAGACATAACCGGCGTTATACTCTAAAATATTAATCGAAACCAGGTCTAGTTGTCTGTTACGGTGTGGTACCGCATTACTACGTGTTCCAGACGAGAAGAAGCCCAGGATCTTGACAAGAAGTAGGCGGAAAATGCGAAGGTACGAGCCAGATGATTGCAAATACCAGAACTAACCCAGCCATAACCAGCGTTATCCTCTAAGATACTAATCGGAGCCAGCTTTTATTGACGGTTTCAGTGTGGTATCACATTGCTACGTGATACAGACCAGAAAAAGGCCAGGATCTGGTCAGCAAGTATGCGAAAAATGCGAAAGTACGAACCAGATGAGAGCAAATACCAGACCTATCCTAGACATAACCGGCGTTATCCTCCAATATATTAATCGCAACCAGGTTTAATTGACTGTTTCGGTGAGGTACCGCATTACTACGTGATCCAAACCAGAAAAAGGCCAGGATCTAGCTATCAAGTATGCGATAGATGCGAAAGTGCAAGCCTGATGAGGGCAAATCCCAGACCTAACCCAAACATAACGGGCGTTATCCTCTAAAATATTAATCGCAACCAGGTTTAATTGACTGTTTCGGTGTGGTACCGCATTACTACGTGATCCGAGCCAGAAAAAGCCCAGGATCTTGCCAACAAGTAGGCGAAAAATGCGAAGGTACGAGCCAGATGAGGGCAAATCCCAGACCTAACCGTGCCACAACCGGCGTTATCCTCTAAAATATTAATCGCAACCAGGTTTAATTGACTGTTTCGGTGTGGTACCGCATTACTACGTGATCCGAACCAGAAAAAGTCCAGGATCTGGCCAACAAGTATGCGAAAAATGGGGAAGTAGGAGCCAGATGATTGCAAATACCAGACCTCAGCCAAACATAACCTGCGTTATCCTCCAAAATATTCATCGCAACCAGGTTTCATTGACTGCTTCGGTGCGGTACCACATTACGACGGGATACAAACCCGAAAAAGCCCTGGATCTGGCCAACAAGTATACGAGCAATGCGTAAGTACGAGCCGGATGAGGGCAAATCCCAGACCTAACCCAGACATAACCGGCGTTATCCTCTAAAATATTCATCGAAACCAGCTTCTATTGACTGTTTCAGTGTGGTGCCACATTACTACGTGATCCAAACCAGGAAAAGCCCAGGATCTGACCAACAAGTATGCGAAAAATGCGAAAGTAGGAGCCAGATCAGGGCAAATCCCAGACCTAACCGAGACATAACCGGCGTTATCCTCTAGAATATTAATCGGAACCAGGTTTCGTTGTCTGTTACGGTGTGGTACCGCATTACTACGTGATCCAGACCAGAAAAAGCCCAGGATCTTGACAAGAAGTAGGCGAAAAATGCGAAGGTACGAGCCAGATGATTGCAAATACCAGAACTAACCCAGCCATAACCAGCGTTATCCTCTAAGATACTAATCGGAGCCAGCTTTTATTGACGGTTTCAGTGTGGTACCACATTGCTACGTGATACAGACCAGAAAAAGGCCAGGATCTGGCCAGCAAGTATGCGAAAAATGCGAAAGTACGAACCAGATGAGGGCAAATACCAGACCTATCCCAGACATAACCGGCGTTACCCTCTAAAATATTAATCGGAACCAGGTTTATTTGACTGTTTCAGTGTGGTACCACATTACTACGTGGTCCAAGCCAGAAAAAGGCCAGGATCTGACCAACAAGTATGCGAAAAATGCGAAAGTAGGAGCGAGATCAGGGCAAATCCCAGACCTAACCGAGACATAACCGGCGTTATCCTCTAAAATATTAATCGCAACCAGGTTTAATTGAATGTTTAAGTGTGGTACCAAATTACTACGTGGTCCAAGCCAGAAAAAGGCCAGGAGCTGGCCAACAAGTAGGCGAAAAATGCGAAGGTACGAGCCAGATGAGGGCAAATCCCAGACCTAACCGAGACATAACCGGCGTTATCCTCTAAAATATTAATCGCAACCAGGTTTAATTGACTGTTTCGGTGTGGTACCGCATTACTACGTGATCCAAACCAGAAAGAGGCCAGGATCTAGCCATCATGTATGCGATAGATGCGAAAGTGCGAGCCAGATGAGGGCAAATACCAGAGCAAACCCAGACATAACCGGCGTTATCCTCTAAAATATTAATCGGAACCAGGTTTTGTTGTCTGTTACGGTGTGGTACCGCATTACTACGTGATCCAGACCAGAAAAAGCCCAGGATCTTGACAAGAAGTAGGCGAAAAATGCGAAGGTACGAGCCAGATGAGGGCAAATCCCAGACCTAACCGAGACATAACCGGCGATATCCTCTAAAATATTAATCGGAACCAGGTTTATTTGACTGTTTCAGTGTGGTACCACATTACTACGTGGTCCAAGCCAGAAAAAGGCCAGGATCTGACCAACAAGTATGCGAAAAATGCGAAAGAAGGAGCCATATGATTGCAAATACCAGACCTAACCCAAACATAACCAGCGTTATCCTCCAAAATATTCATCGCAACCAGGTATCATTGACTGCTTCGGTGCGGAACCACATTACGACGGGATACAAACCCGAAAAAGCCCTGGATCTGGCCAACAAGTATACGAGCAATGCGAAAGTACGAGCCAGATGAGGGGAAATCCCAGACCTAACCCAGACATAACCGGCGTTATCCTCTAAGATACTAATCGGAGCCAGCTTTTATTGACGGTTTCAGTGTGGTACCACATTGCTACGTGATACAGACCAGAAAAAGGCCAGGATCTGGCCAGCAAGTATGCGAAAAATGCGAAAGTACGAACCAGATCCCCTCAGGGGCTGCCAGCCTTTCAGCTGCAGTACGGGCTTAACGAACCCGGGGTACCCGAGTCATACACACACCGTAAGCCTCCTGTTGGTCGTCACAACGACCCATTCACAATTCCCTATTGGTTTTGTGAATGGTACGTGACGGCAGGAGGAACGGGGGTCTTGGCTTAACCGCCTGGGCCACGAGTATGGCGACTCTATAAAATCGCCCTCCAATCCTAAGCTATGGTGCGCGGCGATGGGATGCATGGTTGGGGGAGAAGGCCCAATCCCAAGCGACCACCTCCGGGGAACCTGCCGAACCCCCGGAGTATATAGGCTTACCCGGGTAAGGCGGCTCTGCCCGGGCGGACCTTTTCTTCCGACCTGCTCGTGGGAATATTATGGAACTCAATATTAAAACGGGGATGGGACGGGGTAAGTCAGAGGGGGAGGACGAAGGCGGTGTTGGGACTGGAGTGACGGCGCTCGCGCCGCCTCCAGCGCCTGGCCCGGCTTCGTGGAAGATGGAGGAGGACGACGAGACTGCGTCAGTCTCGTCCTTCTCCTCCACCAGGAGCCTCATAGGCTCTAAGAGGAAGAGGGCGGGGCAGGCCGTCGTCGAGGTGGGCGGGGCGATGAGCCCGTCGGTGAGGCTGAGTTGCCTCAGGGACGAGGTGACCGAGGAGATATCGGAGAGGATCTCCTCGTCCCTGAGGCGGGTGGAGAAAGTCGCCGCTGCCTGCTCCTTTAAGGGGCAGAAAAGCGGTGGCGCGGAGGCCCTGAAGGCCGCGGTGGAGGAAATGAGGGAGGCGGCGCGGGAGCTCAGAGGGCGGAACGCCCGTCTGCAGCTCCTGTTGGAGGAGGAGCGACAGGGGAGGAGGAGGGCAGAGGCGCTGTGGAACAGCGCGGCCCTCCCTCCCATCCTCCCTCCTCCTCCACCGCCGCGTCCCTCGGCGGAGGTAAATAAGCGGAGTGCGGCGGCAGTGGTGCGGGGCACCGCGGGCCCCTCCACCCGCACTCCGCCCGTGAAGAAGTCCCCGTCCTCCTCAGAAGACGATCTTCTGAGGAGGATTGGGGACATGATTGATGGCAAGCTGGCCGCCTTCCGGGAGGAGCTCCTCGCCGGAAGAGCGGTCAGCAGGAAGGCGGTGCCTCCCCGACCTGTTCCGGTACAGTCGGGGAAGGCAAAGAAGGGCGGAGTGAAGGCTCCGCCCAGCGTTGCGGCACCAGGGCCCCGGGTCGCGACCCCCAAGGGGGGTGGTGTACCCGTGGTCGCGGTGGTCGCGTCCTCCACGGCACCCTCCCAAGGGGGGGTGGCGTGGAGTGAGGTGGTGGGGCGGAAGGCGAAGCGGGCGGCGAGGAAGGCCTCGCAACCGCAGCCTCCGCCTCCGCCGCCGGCGGCCAAGGTAAAGGCCGCGAAGGTCGGGAAGGCACGACCAGGTCGTCCCCCAAAAACGGCAGCGGTGACGCTGACCGTTGCGCAGGGGGGCGACCTGACCCTCGCGGAGGCGATGCGGCTCGCCAGGGAGAATATCTCCCTGGAAGAGCTGGGCATCGCCTCCGTGAGGGCGAAGAGGGCCGTGACCGGGGGTCTCTTGCTGGAGATCCCCGGTGCAGAAGGCGGCGCGAAGGCGGATCGTCTCGCCCAGAGGCTCCGGGAGCAGCTGGGCGAGCGAGGTGTCCGGGTCGCTCGGCCCACGAAGCGCACGGAGATGCGCGTTTGTGGGCTAGACGACTCGGTCAGCGCACAGGATGTGTCCCGTGCCCTTGCGAGGGCGGGGGACTGTCTTGTGGAGGACCTGCGGATCGGAGAGATCCGCAGGTCGCCCTCCGGCCTCGGGTCGGTGTGGGCCCGGTGCCCCCTCTCCGCCGCCCGTAAGGTGGCGGAATCCGGGAGGGTGTTGGTGGGGTGGGTTTCGGCGCGAGTGGAAATCCTCGCGCCGCGCCCGCTCCAGTGTCACCGCTGCCTCGAATTGGGGCACGTGAGGCAGTGGTGCACCTCGCCGGTGGACCGCAGCGGTCAGTGTTACCGCTGCGGTGCCAAAGAGCACCGTGCGAGCCAGAGCTCGGCGGCCCCCCACTGCCCGCTGTGTGCGGACATGGGGAGGCCAGCCGATCACAGGGTGGGGAGCAAGAAGTGCTCCCCCCCCTCCCGGAAGGAGAGGAAGAGGCGGGCTGCACCGGCTCCGGTGCCGAGGGCGGTGGCATCGTCCTCCATGGAGGTGGACGGTGCTACGGGGACGGACGGCCGGGAGGAGGCTGGCGCGGCCATTAATTAATGCCGCCCCGCCTCCTCCTCCAGGCCAACCTCAACCACTGCCGCGCGGCACAGGACTTGATGTCCCAAGTCCTCGCGGAGTGGGGGGTTGGCCTGGCGGTCGCCGCCGAGCCGTACCGCGTCCCTGATCACCCTCATTGGGTGGGCGACGCGGACGGCTTGGTGGCGACGGTATGGGGAGGGGGCGACGGGTCCCCACCGTTCTCCTTGTTGGAGCGCGGTCGGGGATTCGTCGCCGTGGACTGGGGGGGAGTCGCTGTGGTGGGGTGCTACATTTCGCCCCGTAGCGGTCACGCTGCGTTCGAGCTGTACTTGGCCGAGGTCGCGGCATGCGTGCAGCGCTACGCGGCCCGGCCGGTGCTGGTCCTGGGGGATTTTAATGCCAAGTCGGTGGCTTGGGGATCCCCCAGGACCTCCGTTCGCGGCGGGATCCTGGGCGATTGGGCGGCGGGGCTCGACCTCCGGGTATTGAACCGGGGGTCGGAGCACACATGCGTGCGGCGATATGGGGGGTCCATCGTGGATGTTGGATTCGCGACCCCCAACGCCGTGCGCATGGTGTCGGGTTGGCACGTGGTCGCGGGGGCAGAGACACTCTCCGATCACCGGTACATCCGGATGGAGGTCTCTGCCGCCGCGAGTGCATCCCGACACGGCCGCCTGCGTGGCACCCCACCACGCCGCTGGACGCTTCGGCGCCTGGACAAGGACGCCCTGATGGCAGCTGCCCTCGCTGCAACTTGGCCGCAGGGAGCGGCCGAGTTGCCGAGCATAGAGGAGGAGGTCGCCCGGCTCGGAGCATTGGTCGCGGGTATTTGCGACGCGGCGATGCCTCGGGTCGGGCGGGCTTCTCCTCGCCGGGCGGTGTACTGGTGGTCGGACGCGATCGCGGAGTTGCGAGTCGCGACTGTCCGCGCCCGACGCCAGTACACCCGCGCGCGCCGTCGTCAACGTACAGGCGACGGCGTGGCGCGAGCGAGGGCAGCTGATGACCTGTATGGAGCATACCGCGTGGCGCGGGTTGCTCTGCAGGTCGCCATCAAACGGGCCAAGACCCAGGCATGGAAGGAGCTCCTCCAGACCCTTGATGACGATCCATGGGGGCGCCCATATAAGGTGGTGCTGAATAAGCTCCGCCCGTGGGCGCCCCCCGTCACCGAGGGTCTTGACCCCCGGCTGCTGGAGGACGTGGTCAATACACTCTTCCCAATTGGGGAGAGGGGACCGCGTCCTCCGGCGGCGGCGGCTGTCCCAGTGGAGTGGACGGCCGAGCTGGGGGTCACGCAGGAGGAGCTGGCAGCGGCCATCAGACGGCTCGGGGTTCGTAACACGGCCCCGGGTCCGGATGGTGTGCCCGGCCGGGTTTGGGTCTTGACCCAGGGCGTCCTTGGGGCCGATCTCAGGCGGTTGTTCGACCGCTGCCTGAGGGACGGGCGATTCCCCCCCAGTTGGAAGGTGGCGAGGATGGTCCTCCTCCGGAAGGAGGGTCGGCCCGCGGAGTCTCCCTCCGCATACCGGCCCATTTGTCTCCTCGACGAGGTGGGCAAGCTCTTCGAGCGTGTGATTGCTGCCCGCCTCGTCGAGCACCTGTCGCGGGGTGATCCCGGTCTGGCCGACTGCCAGTTCGGTTTCCGGGGGGGCCGATCGACTATCGACGCGATAGGTCGTGTGAGGGCCCTCTCGGAGGCGGCCGTCTCCCGGGGAGGGGTGGCATTGGCAATATCCTTGGATATTGCCAATGCCTTTAACACCCTCCCCTGGGAAGGGATAAGGAGGGGACTCGAATATCATCGAGTCCCCCCTTGTCTCAGGGCGGTCGTCGGGGATTATCTCCGCGGCAGGTGGATCGAGTATCCGGGCCGGGATGGTGATATGCGGAGGGAGGTGTACTGCGGTGTTCCGCAGGGGTCGGTCCTCGGGCCACTCCTGTGGAGCATCGCGTACGACTCGGTGTTGCGGGCCGGCCTCCCCGACGGCGTCAGCACGGTGTGTTATGCGGATGACACACTGGTGCTGGCCGTCGGGGCGCACTGGGAGAGGGCCATGCGTCGCGCGGAGGAGGGGTCGCAACGCGTCGTCGACCGGATCAGGGGGATGGGGATGACGGTGGCGGTCCATAAGACCGAGGTGATTGCGTTTCATTCACCTCGGCAGGATCCGCCACCCCCTCTGATCCGGGTGGGTGGGGCTGACATCGAGGTGAAGCCCCAGATCAGGTATCTGGGGCTGATCCTCGATAGCCACTGGCGTTTCGAGGAGCATTTCCGCTGCCTGGTCCCCCGGTTGGAAAGGATGGTTGCGGCTCTGGGCCGGATCCTGCCCAACCTGGGGGGCCCGGCGGGCCGAGTTCGTCGCCTCTATGTGGCAATGGTCCAGTCGGTGGCCTTATACGGGGCCCCCGTCTGGGCGGACGACCTGGCTGCCTCCCGGCGCAGCATGACTGTGCTGCGTCGGGTGCAGAGGCGCATGGCGCTCAGGGTCGTCCGCGGGTATCGGACCATGTCACATGAGGCGGCGACGGTTCTAGCGGGGATGCCGCCCATGGACCTGCTCGCGCGGTCGCACGCGGTGATGTACCGGCACCGCGTCGACCGTCGCGCGGGGGTGGGGGCGGTCCCGGGCGGGCAGGAACCTGCTTGGGGCGATTTGAAGCGCCAGGCCCGGCAGTCCGTGTTGCTCGCATGGCAGGAGCGGCTGGCTCTGCCAACCGCGGGGCACCGGACTGTCGGGGCGGTTCGGCCACTCCTGAAGGAGTGGCTGGACAGAGGCCATGGCAGCCTCACCTACCGGATGGCACAGGTATTTTCCGGGCATGGCAGCTTCGGAAGATACCTGTGCCGGATAGGGAAGGAGCCGACGGCGCGTTGCTGCCACTGCGACGCTGAGCAGGACACGGCGGATCATACCCTGGAGGTATGCCCCGCGTGGGAGGGGGAGCGCCGTGTCCTGGTCGGCGTCGTCGGGCGGGATGTCTCGCTGCCGGGCGTGGTGCGCGCCATGCTCGGCAGCGAGGAGAAGTGGAGGGCCGTGGCCTCCTTCTGCGAGAACGTAATGTTGCAGAAGGAGGCCGCGGGGAGGGAGCGCGAGCTTCAGCGGCGCGCTGAAGCTCGCGCTCGTGCGGTGGCCCGAGGTCGTCGCCCGGTCGCGAGGCGTCGCGGGCGGCAGCCTCGGCGTGGCGGATGACCTAGGCTGGGAGGGGGGTCCTGAGGGGATCCTCCTCCCGCCAGGCGGCGCCGGGTCGGACCGGTTGGGGGTAGGAGTGCCTCCCCCTACCGGTCCGACGCAAGGGGAGGCACCCTCGGCGGTCTGGTGCGGCCATGAACGCCCGGCCGCCGAGGGGTGGAAACGGGATCGCGGGCGGTTGCGAGTTGGGGCTCGCAGCCGCCACTAAACGCGGCCCCGGGACGGATAGCGGCGGGATGGAGTGGCCCCGTCCCGCCGCTATGAGGCAGTGTGTCTACTGGGGGGACCGATTGTCCCCCCGGGGGATGGGCGCGAAAGCGCGGGCACGGGGAGGATACCGGAAGAATGCTTCGAGCGATTCCCGGTATCCTCCCAAAGCGTGCCGAAGGGTCACCGTGGGGTTTTTAGTGGGTAGGTCCCGCGCCTGTCGTTGTACGGGCGCGGGGAATCCCACACACCCCTCCCACCTCTCCCCAAGGAGGTGGGAGGGAGTCTTTCGAAGATTTTCCCCACGACAAAAAAAAAAAAAAAAAAAAGTACGAACCAGATGAGGGCAAATACCAGACCTATCCCAGACATAACCGGCGTTACCCTCTAAAATATTAATCGGAACTAGGTTTATTTGACTGTTTCAGTGTGGTACCACATTACTACGTGATCCAAACCAGAAAAAGACCAGGATCTAGCCATCAAGTAAGCGATAGATGCGAAAGTGCGAGCCAGATGAGGGCAAATACCAGAACTAACCCAGCCATAACCAGCGTTATCCTCTAAGATACTAATCGGAGCCAGCTTTTATTGACGGTTTCAGTGTGGTACCACATTGCTACGTGATACAGACCAGAAAAAGGCCAGGATCTGGCCAGCAAGTATGCGAAAAATGCGAAAGTACGAACCAGATGAGGGCAAATACCAGACCTATCCCAGACATAACCGGCGTTACCTTCTAAAATATTAATCGGAACTAGGTTTATTTGACTGTTTCAGTGTGGTACCACATTACTACGTGGTCCAAGCCAGAAAAAGGCCAGGATCTGACCAACAAGTATGCGAAAAATGCGAAAGTACGAGCCAGATGAGGGCAAATACCAGACCTAAGCCAGACATAACCGGCGTTATCCTCTAAAATATTAATCGCAACCAGGTTAAATTGTCAGTTTCGGTGTGGTACCGCATTACTACGTGATCCAAACCAGAAAAAGGCCAGGATCTAGCCATCAAGTATGCGATAGATGCGAAAGTGCGAGCCAGATGAGGGCAAATACCAGAACTAACCCAGACATAACCGGCGATATCCTCTAAAATATTAATCGGAACCAGGTTTAGTTGAACGTTTCAGTGTGGTACCTAATTACTGCGTGGTCCAAGCCAGAAAAAGGCCAGGATCTGGCCAACAAGTATGCGAAAAATGCGAAAGTACGAGACAGATGTGGGCAAATCCCAGACCTAACCGAGACATAACCTGCGTTATCCTTTAAAATATTAATCGCAACCAGGTTTAATTGACTGTTTCGGTGTGGTGCCGCATTACTACGTGATCCGAACCAGAAAAAGCCCAGGATCTTGACAACAAGTAGGCGAAAAATGCAAAGGTACGAGCCAGATGAGGGCAAATCCCAGACCTAACCGAGACATAACCGGCGTTATCCTCCAAAATATTAATCGCAATCAGGTTTAATTGACTGTTGCGGTGCGGTGCCGCATTACAACGTGATCCAAACCAGAAAAAGCTCAGGATCTGGCCAACAAGTAGGCGAAAAATGCGAAGGTACGAGCCAGATGAGGGCAAATCCCAGACCTGACCGAGACATAACCGGCGTTATCGTCTAAAATATTAATCGCAACCAGGTTTAATTGACTGTTTCGGTGTGGTACCGCATTACTACGTGGTCCAAACCAGGAAAAGGCCAGGATCTAGCTATCAAGTATGCGATAGATGCGAAAGTGCGAGCCAGATGAGGGCAAATACCAGGACTAACCCAGACATAACCGGCGTTATCCTCTAAAATATTAATCGGAACCAGGTTTAGTTGAATGTTTCAGTGTGGTACCTAATTACTACGTGGTCCAAGCCAGAAGAAGGCCAGGATCTGGCCAACAAGTATGCGAAAAATGCGAAAGTACGAGCCAGATGAGGGCAAATCCCAGACCTAACCGAGACATAACCGGCGTTATCCTCTAAAATATTTATCGCAACCAGGTTTAATTGACTGTTTCGGTGTGGTACCGCATTACTACGTGATCCGAACCAGTAAAAGCCCAGGATCTTTCCAACAAGTAGGCGAAAAATGCGAAGGTACGAGCCAGATAAGGCAAATCCCAGACCTAACCGAGACATAACCGGCGTTATCCTCCAATATATTAGTCGCAACCATGTTTAATTGACTGTTTCGGTGAGGTACCGCATTACTACGTGATCCAAACCAGAAAAAGGCCAGGATCTAGCTATCAAGTATGCGATAGATGCGAAAGTGCAAGCCTGATGGGGGCAAATACCAGAACTAACCCAGACATAACCGGCGTTATACTCTAAAATATTCTTCGGAACCAGGTTTAGTTGAATGTTTCACTGTGGTACCAAATTACTACGTGGTCCAAGCCAGAAAAAGGCCAGGATCTGGCCAACAAGTATGCGAAAAATGCGAAAGTACGAGCCAGATGATTGCAAATACCAGAACTAACCCAGCCATAACCAGCGTTATCCTCTAAGATACTAATCGGAACCAGCTTTTATTGACGGTTTCAGTGTGGTACCACATTACTACGTGATACAGACCAGAAAAAGGCCAGGATCTGGCCAGCAAGTATGCGAAAAATGCGAAAGTGCGCGCCAGATGTGGGCAAATCCCAGACCAAACCGAGACATAACCGGCGTTATCCTCTAAAATATTAATCGCAACCAGGTTTAATTGACTGTTTCGGTGTGGTACCGTATTACTACGTGATCCAAACCAGAAAAAGGCCAGGATCTAGCCATCAAGTATGCGATAGATGCGAAAGCGCGAGCCAGATGAGGGCAAATCCCAGACCTAACCGAGACATAACCGGCGTTATCCTCTAAAATATTAATCGCAACCAGGTTTAATTGACTGTTTCGGTGTGGTACCGCATTACTACGTGATCCAAGCCAGAAAAAGGCCAGGATCTGGCCAACAAGTATGCGAAAAATGCGAAAGTAGGAGCCAGATCAGGGCAAATCCCAGACCTAACCGAGACATAACCGGCGTTATCCTCTAAAATATTAATGGCAACCAGGTTTAATTGACTGTTTCGGTGTGGTACCGCATTGCTACGTGATCCAAACCAGAAAAAGGCCAGGATCTAGCCATCAAGCGTGCGATAGATGCGAAAGTGCGAGTCAGATGAGGGCAAATACCAGAACTAACCCAGACATAACCGGCGTTATCCTCTAAAATATTAATCGGAACCAGGTTTAGTTGAATGTTTCAGTGTGGTACCTAATTACTACGTGGTCCAAGCGAGAAAAAGGCCAGGATCTGGCCAACAAGTATGAGAAAAATGCGAAAGTACGAGCCAGATGAGGGCAAATCCCAGACCTAACCGAGACATAACCGCCGTTATACTCTAAAATATTAATCGCAACCAGGTTTATTTGACTGTTTCAGTGTGGTACCACATTACTACGTGGTCCAAGCTAGAAAAAGGCCAGGATCTGGCCAACAAGTATGCGAAAATTGCGAAGGTACGAGCCAGATGACGGCAAATCCCAGACCTAACAGAGATATAACCAGCGTTATTCTCTAAAATATTAATCGAAACCAGGTTTAATTGACTGTTTCGGTGTGGAACGTCATTAATACGGGATCCAAACCAGAAAAAACCCTGTATCTGGCCAAGAAGTATGCGAAAAACGCGAAAGTATGAGCCAGAGGATTGGATATCCCAGACCTAACCGAGACATAACCGGCGTTATCCTGTAAAATATTAATCGCACCCAGGTTTAATTGACTGCTTCGGTGCGGAACCACATTACGACGGGATACAAACCCGAAAAAGCCCTGGATCTGGCCAACAAGTATACGAGCAATGCGAAAGTACGAGCCGGATGAGGGCAAATCCCAGACCTAACCCAGACATAACCGGCGTTATCCTCTAAAATATTCATCGCAACCAGCTTCTATTGACTGTTTCAGTGTGGTGCCACATTACTACGTGATCCAAACCAGGAAAAGCCCAGGATCTGACCAACAAGTATGCGAAAAATGAGAAAGTAGGAGCCAGATCAGGGCAAATCCCAGACCTAACCGAGACATAACCGGCGTTATCCTCTGAAATATTAATCGCAACCAGGTTTCGTTGTCTGTTACGGTGTGGTACCGCATTACTACGTGATCCAGACCAGAAAAAGCCCAGGATCTTGACAAGAAGTAGGCGAAAAATGCGAAGGTACGAGCCAGATGATTGCAAATACCAGAACTAACCCAGCCATAACCAGCGTTATCCTCTAAGATACTAATCGGAGCCAGCTTTTATTGACGGTTTCAGTGTGGTACCACATTGCTACGTGATACAGACCAGAAAAAGGCCAGGATCTGGCCAGCAAGTATGCGAAAAATGCGAAAGTACGAACCAGATGAGGGCAAATACCAGAACTAACCCAGCCATAACCGGCGTTATCCTCTAAAATATTAATCGGAACCAGGTTTAGTTGAATGTTTCAGTGTGGTACCTAATTACTACGTGGTCCAAGCCAGAAGAAGGCCAGGATCTGGCCAACAAGTATGCGAAAAATGCGAAAGTACGAGCCAGATGAGGGCAAATCCCAGACCTAACCGAGACATAACCGGCGTTATCCTCTAAAATATTAATCGCAACCAGGTTTAATTGACTGTTTCGGTGTGGTACCGCATTACTACGTGATCCGAACCAGAAAAAGCCCAGGATCTTGCCAACAAGTAGGCGAAAAATGCGAAGGTACGAGCCAGATGAGGGCAAATCCCAGACCTAACCGAGACATAACCGGCGTTATCCTCTAAAATATTAATCGCAACCAGGTTTAATTGACTGTTTCGGTGTGGTACCGCATTACTACGTGATCCAAACCAGAAAAAGGCCAGGATCTAGCCATCATGTATGCGATAGATGCGAAAGTGCGAGCCAGATGAGGGCAAATACCAGAGCAAACCCAGACATAACCGGCGTTATCCTCTAAAATATTAATCGGAACCAGGTTTTGTTGTCTGTCACGGTGTGGTACTGCATTACTACGTGATCCAGACCAGAAAAAGCCCAGGATCTTGACAAGAAGTAGGCGAAAAATGCGAAGGTACGAGCCAGATGATTGCAAATACCAGAACTAACCCAGCCATAACCAGCGTTATCCTCTAAGATACTAATCGGAGCCAGCTTTTATTGACGGTTTCAGTGTGGTACCACATTGCTACGTGATAGAGACCAGAAAAAGGCCAGGATCTGGCCAGCAAGTATGCGAAAAATGCGAAAGTGCGAGCCAGATGAGGGCAAATACCAGAACTAACCCAGACATAACAGCCTTATCCTCCAAAATATTAATCGCAACCAGGTTTAATTGACTGTTTCGGTGTGGCACCGCATTAATACGTGATCCGAACCAGAAAAACCCCAGAATCTTGCCAACAAGTAGGCGAAAAATGCGAAGGTACGAGCCAGATGAGGGCAAATACCAGAACTAACCGAGACATAACAGCCTTATCCTCCAAAATATTAATCGCAACCAGGTTTAATTGACTGTTTCGGTGTGGCACCGCATTAATACGTGATCCGAACCAGAAAAACCCCAGAATCTTGCCAACAAGTAGGCGAAAAATGCGAAGGTACGAGCCAGATGAGGGCAAATACCAGAACTAACCCAGACATAACTGGCGTTATCCTCTAAAATATTAATCGGAACCAGGTTTATTTGAATGTTTCAGTGTGGTACCAAATTACTACGTGGTCCAAGCCAGAAAAAGGCCAGGATCTGGCCAACAAGTATGCGAAAAATGCGAAAGTACCAGCCAGATGAGGGCAAATCCCAGACCTAACCGAGACATAACCGGCGTTATCCTCTAAAATATTAATCGCAACCAGGTTTAATTGCCTGTTTCGGTGTGGTTCCGCATTACTACGTGATCCGAACCAGAAAAAGCCCAGGATCTGACCAACAAGTATGCGAAAAATGCGAAAGAAGGAGCCATATGATTGCAAATACCAGACCTAACCCAAACATAACCAGCGTTATCCTCCAAAATATTCATCGCAACCAGGTTTCATTGACTGCTTCGGTGCGGAACCACATTACGACGGGATACAAACCCGAAAAAGCCCTGGATCTGGCCAACAAGTATACGAGCAATGCGAAAGTACGAGCCAGATGAGGGCAAATCCCAGACCTAACCCAGACATAACCGGCGTTATCCTCTAAGATACTAATCGGAGCCAGCTTTTATTGACGGTTTCAGTGTGGTACCACATTGCTACGTGATACAGACCAGGAAAAGGCCAGGATCTGGCCAGCAAGTATGCGAAAAATGCGAAAGTATGAACCAGATGAGGGCAAATACCAGACCTATCCCAGACATAACCGGCGTTACCCTCTAAAATGATAATCGGAACTAGGTTTATTTGACTGTTTCAGTGTGGTACCACATTACTACGTGATCCAAACCAGAAAAAGACCAGGATCTAGCCATCAAGTAAGCGATAGATGCGAAAGTGCGAGCCAGATGAGGGCAAATACCAGAACTAACCCAGCCATAACCAGCGTTGTCCTCTAAGATACTAATCGGAGCCAGCTTTTATTGACGGTTTCAGTGTGGTACCACATTGCTACGTGATACAGACCAGAAAAAGGCCAGGATCTGGCCAGCAAGTATGCGAAAAATGCGAAAGTACGAACCAGATGAGGGCAAATACCAGACCTATCCCAGACATAACCGGCGTTACCCTCTAAAATATTAATCGGAACTAGGTTTATTTGACTGTTTCAGTGTGGTACCACATTACTACGTGGTCCAAGCCAGAAGAAGGCCAGGATCTGGCCAACAAGTATGCGAAAAATGCGAAAGTACGAGCCGGATGAGGGCAAATCCCAGACCTAACCCAGACATAACCGGCGTTATCCTCTAAAATATTCATCGCAACCAGCTTCTATTGACTGTTTCAGTGTGGTGCCACATTACTACGTGATCCAAACCAGGAAAAGCCCAGGATCTGACCAACAAGTATGCGAAAAATGAGAAAGTAGGAGCCAGATCAGGGCAAATCCCAGACCTAACCGAGACATAACCGGCGTTATCCTCTAAAATATTAATCGCAACCAGGTTTCGTTGTCTGTTACGGTGTGGTACCGCATTACTACGTGATCCAGACCAGAAAAAGCCCAGGATCTTGACAAGAAGTAGGCGAAAAATGCGAAGGTACGAGCCAGATGATTGCAAATACCAGAACTAACCCAGCCATAACCAGCGTTATCCTCTAAGATACTAATCGGAGCCAGCTTTTATTGACGGTTTCAGTGTGGTACCACATTGCTACGTGATACAGACCAGAAAAAGGCCAGGATCTGGCCAGCAAGTATGCGAAAAATGCGAAAGTACGAACCAGATGAGGGCAAATACCAGAACTAACCCAGCCATAACCGGCGTTATCCTCTAAAATATTAATCGGAACCAGGTTTAGTTGAATGTTTCAGTGTGGTACCTAATTACTACGTGGTCCAAGCCAGAAGAAGGCCAGGATCTGGCCAACAAGTATGCGAAAAATGCGAAAGTACGAGCCAGATGAGGGCAAATCCCAGACCTAACCGAGACATAACCGGCGTTATCCTCTAAAATATTAATCGCAACCAGGTTTAATTGACTGTTTCGGTGTGGTACCGCATTACTACGTGAACCGAACCAGAAAAAGCCCAGGATCTTGCCAACAAGTAGGCGAAAAATGCGAAGGTACTAGCCAGATAAGGCAAATCCCAGACCTAACGGAGACATAACCGGCGTTATCCTCTAAAATATTAATCGCAACCAGGTTTAATTGACTGTTTCGGTGTGGTAACGCATTACTACGTGATCCAAACCAGAAAAAGGCCAGGATCTAGCCATCATGTATGCGATAGATGCGAAAGTGCGAGCCAGATGAGGGCAAATACCAGAGCAAACCCAGACATAACCGGCGTTATCCTCTAAAATATTAATCGGAACCAGGTTTTGTTGTCTGTCACGGTGTGGTACTGCATTACTACGTGATCCAGACCAGAAAAAGCCCAGGATCTTGACAAGAAGTAGGCGAAAAATGCGAAGGTACGAGCCAGATGATTGCAAATACCAGAACTAACCCAGCCATAACCAGCGTTATCCTCTAAGATACTAATCGGAGCCAGCTTTTATTGACGGTTTCAGTGTGGTACCACATTGCTACGTGATAGAGACCAGAAAAAGGCCAGGATCTGGCCAGCAAGTATGCGAAAAATGCGAAAGTGCGAGCCAGATGAGGGCAAATACCAGAACTAACCCAGACATAACCGGCGATATCCTCTAAAATATTAATCGGAACCAGGTTAATTTGACTGTTTCAGTGTGGTACCACATTACTACGTGGTCCAAGCCAGAAAAAGGCCAGGATCTGGCCAACAAGTATGCGAAAAAAGCGAAAGTACGAGCCAGATGAGGGCAAATCCCAGACCTAGCCCAAACATAACGGGCGTTATCCTCTAAAATATTATTCGCAACCAGGTTTAATTGACTGTTTCGGTGTGGTACCGCATTACTACGTGATCCGAACCAGAAAAAGCCCAGGATCTTGCCAACAAGTAGGCGAAAAATGCGAAGGTACGAGCCAGATGAGGGCAAATCCCAGACCTAACCGAGACATAACAGCCTTATCCTCCAAAATATTAATCGCAACCAGGTTTAATTGACTGTTTCGGTGTGGCACCGCATTAATACGTGATCCGAACCAGAAAAACCCCAGAATCTTGCCAACAAGTAGGCGAAAAATGCGAAGGTACGAGCCAGATGAGGGCAAATACCAGAACTAACCCAGACATAACTGGCGTTATCCTCTAAAATATTAATCGGAACCAGGTTTATTTGAATGTTTCAGTGTGGTACCAAATTACTACGTGGTCCAAGCCAGAAAAAGGCCAGGATCTGGCCAACAAGTATGCGAAAAATGCGAAAGTACCAGCCAGATGAGGGCAAATCCCAGACCTAACCGAGACATAACCGGCGTTATCCTCTAAAATATTAATCGCAACCAGGTTTAATTGCCTGTTTCGGTGTGGTTCCGCATTACTACGTGATCCGAACCAGAAAAAGCCCAGGATCTGACCAACAAGTATGCGAAAAATGCGAAAGAAGGAGCCATATGATTGCAAATACCAGACCTAACCCAAACATAACCAGCGTTATCCTCCAAAATATTCATCGCAACCAGGTTTCATTGACTGCTTCGGTGCGGAACCACATTACGACGGGATACAAACCCGAAAAAGCCCTGGATCTGGCCAACAAGTATACGAGCAATGCGAAAGTACGAGCCAGATGAGGGCAAATCCCAGACCTAACCCAGACATAACCGGCGTTATCCTCTAAGATACTAATCGGAGCCAGCTTTTATTGACGGTTTCAGTGTGGTACCACATTGCTACGTGATACAGACCAGGAAAAGGCCAGGATCTGGCCAGCAAGTATGCGAAAAATGCGAAAGTATGAACCAGATGAGGGCAAATACCAGACCTATCCCAGACATAACCGGCGTTACCCTCTAAAATGATAATCGGAACTAGGTTTATTTGACTGTTTCAGTGTGGTACCACATTACTACGTGATCCAAACCAGAAAAAGACCAGGATCTAGCCATCAAGTAAGCGATAGATGCGAAAGTGCGAGCCAGATGAGGGCAAATACCAGAACTAACCCAGCCATAACCAGCGTTGTCCTCTAAGATACTAATCGGAGCCAGCTTTTATTGACGGTTTCAGTGTGGTACCACATTGCTACGTGATACAGACCAGAAAAAGGCCAGGATCTGGCCAGCAAGTATGCGAAAAATGCGAAAGTACGAACCAGATGAGGGCAAATACCAGACCTATCCCAGACATAACCGGCGTTACCCTCTAAAATATTAATCGGAACTAGGTTTATTTGACTGTTTCAGTGTGGTACCACATTACTACGTGGTCCAAGCCAGAAAAAGGCCAGGATCTGGCCAACAAGTATGCGAAAAATGCGAAAGTACGAGCCAGATGAGGGCAAATCCCAGACCTAACCGAGACATAACCGGCGTTATCCTCTAAAATATTAATCGCAACCAGGTTTAATTGACTGTTTCGGTGTGGTACCGCATTACTACGTGAACCGAACCAGAAAAAGCCCAGGATCTTGCCAACAAGTAGGCGAAAAATGCGAAGGTACTAGCCAGATAAGGCAAATCCCAGACCTAACGGAGACATAACCGGCGTTATCCTCTAAAATATTAATCGCAACCAGGTTTAATTGACAGTTTCGGTGTGGTAACGCATTACTACGTGATCCGAACCAGAAAAAGCCCAGAATCTTGCCAACAAGTAGGCGAAAAATGCGAAGGTACGAGCCAGATGAGGGCAAATCCCTGACCTAACCCAAACATAACGGGCGTTATCCTCTAAAATATTAATCGCAACCAGGTTTAATTGACTGTTTCGGTGTGGTGCCGCATTACTACGTGATCCGAACCAGAAAAGGTCCAGGATCTGGCCAACAAGTATGCGAAAAATGCGGAAGTACGAGCCAGATGAGGGCAAATCCCAGACCTAAGCTAGACATAACCGGCGTTATCCTCTAAAATATTAATCGCAACGAGGTTTAATTGACAGTTTCGGTGTGGTACCGCATTACTACGTGATCCAAACCAGAAAAAGGCCAGCATCTAGCCATCAAGTATGCGATAGATGCGAAAGTGCGAGCCAGATGAGGGCAAATACCAGAACTAACCCAGACATAACCGGCGATATCCTCTAAAATATTAATCGGAACCAGGTTTAGTTGAATGTTTCAGTGTGGTACCTAATTACTGCGTGGTCCAAGCCAGAAAAAGGCCAGGATCTCGCCAACAAGTATGCGAAAATGCGAAAGTACGAGCCAGATGAGGGCAAATCCCAGACCTAACCGAGACATAACCTGCGTTATCCTTTAAAATATTAATCGCAACCAGGTTTAATTGACTGTTTCGGTGTGGTGCCGCATTACTACGTGATCCGAACCAGAAAAAGCCCAGGATCTTGACAACAAGTAGGCGAAAAATGCAAAGGTACGAGCCAGATGAGGGCAAATCCCAGACCTAACCCAGACATAACCGGCGTTATCCTCTAAAATATTAACCGCAACCAGGTTTAGTTGAATGTTTCAGTGTGGTACATAATTACTACGTGGTCCAAGCCAGAAGAAGGCCAGGATCTGGCCAACAAGTATGCGAAAAATGCGAAAGTACAAGCCAGATGAGGGCAAATCCCAGACCTAACCGAGACATAACCGGCGTTATCCTCTAAAATATTAATCGCAACCAGGTATAATTGACTGTTTCGGTGTGGTACCGCATTACTACGTGATCCGAACCAGAAAAAGCCCAGGATCTTGCCATCAAGTATGCGATAGATGCGAAAGTGCGAGCCAGTTGAGGGCAAATACCAGAACTAACCCAGACATAACCGGCGATATCCTCTAAAATATTAATCGGAACCAGGTTTAGTTGAATGTTTCAGTGTGGTACCTAATTACTACGTGGTCCAAGCCAGAAAAAGGCCAGGATCTGGCCAACAAGTATGCGAAAAATGCGAAAGTACGAGCCAGATGAGGGCAAATCCCAGACCTAACCGAGACATAACCGGCGTTATCCTCTAAAATATTAATCGCAACCAGGTTTAATTGACTGTTTCGGTGTGGTACCGCATTACTACGTGAACCGAACCAGAAAAAGCCCAGGATCTTGCCAACAAGTAGGCGAAAAATGCGAAGGTACTAGCCAGATAAGGCAAATCCCAGACCTAACGGAGACATAACCGGCGTTATCCTCTAAAATATTAATCGCAACCAGGTTTAATTGACAGTTTCGGTGTGGTAACGCATTACTACGTGATCCGAACCAGAAAAAGCCCAGAATCTTGCCAACAAGTAGGCGAAAAATGCGAAGGTACGAGCCAGATGAGGGCAAATCCCTGACCTAACCCAAACATAACGGGCGTTATCCTCTAAAATATTAATCGCAACCAGGTTTAATTGACTGTTTCGGTGTGGTGCCGCATTACTACGTGATCCGAACCAGAAAAGGTCCAGGATCTGGCCAACAAGTATGCGAAAAATGCGGAAGTACGAGCCAGATGAGGGCAAATCCCAGACCTAAGCTAGACATAACCGGCGTTATCCTCTAAAATATTAATCGCAACGAGGTTTAATTGACAGTTTCGGTGTGGTACCGCATTACTACGTGATCCAAACCAGAAAAAGGCCAGCATCTAGCCATCAAGTATGCGATAGATGCGAAAGTGCGAGCCAGATGAGGGCAAATACCAGAACTAACCCAGACATAACCGGCGATATCCTCTAAAATATTAATCGGAACCAGGTTTAGTTGAATGTTTCAGTGTGGTACCTAATTACTGCGTGGTCCAAGCCAGAAAAAGGCCAGGATCTCGCCAACAAGTATGCGAAAATGCGAAAGTACGAGCCAGATGAGGGCAAATCCCAGACCTAACCGAGACATAACCTGCGTTATCCTTTAAAATATTAATCGCAACCAGGTTTAATTGACTGTTTCGGTGTGGTGCCGCATTACTACGTGATCCGAACCAGAAAAAGCCCAGGATCTTGACAACAAGTAGGCGAAAAATGCAAAGGTACGAGCCAGATGAGGGCAAATCCCAGACCTAACCCAGACATAACCGGCGTTATCCTCTAAAATATTAACCGCAACCAGGTTTAGTTGAATGTTTCAGTGTGGTACATAATTACTACGTGGTCCAAGCCAGAAGAAGGCCAGGATCTGGCCAACAAGTATGCGAAAAATGCGAAAGTACAAGCCAGATGAGGGCAAATCCCAGACCTAACCGAGACATAACCGGCGTTATCCTCTAAAATATTAATCGCAACCAGGTTTAATTGACAGTTTCGGTGTGGTACCGCATTACTACGTGATCCGAACCAGAAAAAGGCCAGGATCTAGCCATCAAGTATGCGATAGATGCGAAAGTGCGAGCCAGATGAGGGCAAATCCCAGACCTAACCGAGAAATACATAACCGGCGTTATCCTCTAAAATATTAATCGCAACCAGGTTTAATTGACTGTTTCGTTGTGGTACCGCATTACTACGTGATCCAAACCAGAAAAAGCCCAGGATCTTGACAACAAGTAGGCGAAAAATGCAAAGGTACGAGCCAGATGAGGGCAAATCCCAGACCTAACCGAGACATAACCGGCGTTATCCTCCAAAGTAATAATCGCAACAAGGTTTAATTGACAGTTTCGGTGTGGAACCGCATTACTACGTGATACAGACCAGAAAAAGGCCAGGATCTGGCCAGCAAGTATGCGAAAAATGCGAAAGTACGAGCAGGATGAGGGCAAATACCAGACCTATCCCAGACACAGCCGGCGTTATCCTCTAAAATATTAATCGGAACCAGGTTTATTTGACCGTTTCAGTGTGGTTCCACGTTACTACGTGGTCCAAGCCTGAAAAAGGCCAGGATCTGGCCAACAAGTATGCGAAAAATGCGAAAGTGCGAGCCAGATGAGGGCAAATCCCAGACCTAACCGAGACATAACCGGCGTTATCCTCTAAAAGATTAATCGCAACCAGGTTTAATTGACTGTTTCGGTGTGGTACCGCATTACTACGTGATCCAAGCCAGAAAAAGGCCAGGATCTGGCCAACAAGTATGCGAAAAATGCGAAAGTAGGAGCCAGATCAGGGCAAATCCCAGACCTAACCGAGTCATAACCGGCGTTATCCTCTAAAATATTAATGGCAACCAGGTTTAATTGACTGTTTCGATGTGGTACCGCATTACTACGTGATCCAAACCAGAAAAAGGCCAGGATCTAGCCATCAAGCATGCGATAGATGCGAAAGTGCGAGCCAGATGAGTGCAAATACCAGAACTAACCCAGACATAACCGGCGTTATCCTCTAAAATATTAATCGGAACCAGGTTTAGTTGAATGTTTCAGTGTGGTACCTAATTACTACGTGGTCCAAGCCAGAAAAAGGCCAGGATCTGGCCAACAAGTATGCGAAAAATGCGAAAGTACGAGCCAGATGAGGGCAAATCCCAGACCTAACCGAGACATAACCTGCGTTATCCTTTAAAATATTAATCGCAACCAGGTTTAATTGACTGTTTCGGTGTGGTGCCGCATTACTACGTGATCCTAACCAGAAAAAGCCCAGGATCTTGATAACAAGTAGGCGAAAAATGCAAAGGTACGAGCCAGATGAGGGCAAATCCCAGACCTAACCGAGACATAACCGGCGTTATCTTCCAAAGTAATAATCGCAACAAGGTTTAATTGACAGTTTCGGTGTGGAACCGCATTACTACGTGATCCGAACCAGAAAAAGCCCAGGATCTTGCCAACAAGTTGGCGAAAAATGCGAAGCTACGAGCCAGATGATTGCAAATACCAGAACTAACCCAGCCATAACCATGTTATCCTCTAAGATACTAATCCGAACCAGCTTTTATTGGCGGTTTCAGTGTGGTACCACATTACTACGTGATACAGACCAGAAAAAGGCCAGGATCTGGCCAGCAAGTATGCGAAAAATGTGAAAGTACGAGCCAGATGAGGGCAAATACCAGACCTATCCCAGACATAGCCGGCGTTATCCTCTAAAATATTAATCGGAACCAGGTTTATTTGACCGTTTCAGTGTGGTACCACGTTACTACGTGGTCCAAGCCTGAAAAAGGCCAGGATCTGGCCAACAAGTATGCGAAAAATGCGAAAGTGCGAGCCAGATGAGGGCAAATCCCAGACCTAACCCAAACATAACGGGCGTTATCCTCTAAAATATTAATCGCAACCAGGTTTAATTGACTGTTTCGGTGTGGTACCGCATTACTACGTGATCCGAACCAGAAAAAGTCCAGGATCTGGCCAACAAGTATGCGAAAAATGCGGAAGTACGAGCCAGATGAGGGCAAATAACAGACCTAAGCCAGACATAACCGGCGTTATCCTCTAAAATATTAATCGCAACAAGGTTTAATTGACAGTTTCGGTGTGGTACCGCATTACTACGTGATCCAAACCAGAAAAAGGCCAGGATCTAGCCATCAAGTATGCGATAGATGCGAAAGTGCGAGCCAGATGAGGGCAAATACCAGAACTAACCCAGACATAACCGGCGATATCCTCTAAAATATTAATCGGAACCAGGTTTAGTTGAACGTTTCAGTGTGGTACCTAATTACTGCGTGGTCCAAGCCAGAAAAAGGCCAGGATCTGGCCAACAAGTATGCGAAAAATGCGAAAGTACGAGCCAGATGAGGGCAAATCCCAGACCTAACCGAGACATAACCTGCGTTATCCTTTAAAATATTAATCGCAACCAGGTTTAATTGACTGTTTCGGTGTGGTGCCGCATTACTACGTGATCCGAACCAGAAAAAGCCCAGGATCCTGACAACAAGTAGGCGAAAAATGCAAAGGTACGAGCCAGATGAGGGCAAATCCCAGACCTAACCGAGACATAACCGGCGTTATCCTCCAAAATATCAATCGCAATCAGGTTTAATTGACTGTTGCGGTGCGGTGCCGCATTACAACGTGATCCAAACCAGAAAAAGCTCAGGATCTTGCCAACAAGTAGGCGAAAAATGCGAAAGTGCGAGCCAGATGTTGGCAAATCCCAGACCTAACCGAGACATAACCGGCGTTATCCTCCAATATATTAGTCGCAACCATGTTTAATTGACTGTTTCGGTGAGGTACCGCATTACTACGTGATCCAAACCAGAAAAAGGGCAGGATCTAGCTATCAAGTATGCGATAGATGCGAAAGTGCAAGCCTGATGGAGGCAAATACCAGAACTAACCCAGACATAACCGGCGTTATCCTCTAAAATATTCTTCGGAACCAGGTTTAGTTGAATGTTTCACTGTGGTACCAAATTACTACGTGGTCCAAGCCAGAAGAAGGCCAGGATCTGGCCAACAAGTATGCGAAAAATGCGAAAGTACGAGCCAGATGAGGGCAAATCCCAGACCTAACCGAGACATAACCGGCGTTATCCTCTAAAATATTAATCGCAACCAGGTTTAATTGACTGTTTCGGTGTGGTACCGCATTACTACGTGATCCGAACCAGAAAAAGCCCAGGATCTTGCCAACAAGTAGGCGAAAAATGCGAAGGTACGAGCCAGATAAGGCAAATCCCAGACCTAACCGAGACATAACCGGCGTTATCCTCCAATATATTAGTCGCAACCATGTTTAATTGACTGTTTCGGTGAGGTACCGCATTACTACGTGATCCAAACCAGAAAAAGGCCAGGATCTAGCTATCAAGTATGCGATAGATGCGAAAGTGCAAGCCTGATGGGGGCAAATACCAGAACTAACCCAGACATAACCGGCGTTATCCTCTAAAATATTCTTCGGAACCAGGTTTAGTTGAATGTTTCACACTGGTACCAAATTACTACGTGGTCCAAGCCAGAAAAAGGCCAGGATCTGGCCAACAAGTATGCGAAAAATGCGAAAGTACGAGCCAGATGATTGCAAATACCAGAACTAACCCAGCCATAACCAGCGTTATCCTCTAAGATACTAATCGGAACCAGCTTTTATTGACGGTTTCAGTGTGGTACCACATTACTACGTGATACAGACCAGAAAAAGGCCAGGATCTGGCCAGCAAGTATGCGAAAAATGCGAAAGTGCGAGCCAGATGTGGGCAAATCCCAGACCTAACCGAGACATAACCGACGTTATCCTCTAAAATATTAATCGCAACCAGGTTTAATTGACTGTTTCGGTGTGGTACCGCATTACTACGTGATCCAAACCAGAAAAAGGCCAGGATCTAGCCATCAAGTATGCGATAGATGCGAAAGCGCGAGCCAGATGAGGGCAAATCCCAGACCTAACCGAGACATAACCGGCGTTATCCTCTAAAATATTAATCGCAACCAGGTTTAATTGACTGTTTCGTTGTGGTACCGCATTACTACGTGATCCAAGCCAGAAAAAGGCCAGGATCTGGCCAACAAGTATGCGAAAAATGCGAAAGTAGGAGCCAGATCATGGCAAATCCCAGACCTAACCGAGACATAACCGGCGTTATCCTCTAAAATATTAATCGCAACCAGGTTTAATTGACTGTTTCGGTGTGGTGCCGCATTACTACGCGATCCAAACCAGAAAAAGGCCAGGATCTAGCCATCAAGTATGCGATAGATGCGAAAGTGCGAGCCAGATGAGGGCAAATACCAGAGCAAACCCAGACATAACCGGCGTTATCCTCTAAAATATTAATCGGAACCAGGTTTAGTTGAATGTTTCAGTGTGGTACCTAATTACTACGTGGTCCAAGCCAGAAAAAGGCCAGGATCTTGCCAACAAGTAGGCGAAAAATGCGAAGCTACGAGCCAGATGATTGCAAATACCAGAACTAACCCAGCCATAACCACCGTTATCCTCTAAGATACTAATCCGAACCAGCTTTTATTGGCGGTTTCAGTGTGGTACCACATTACTACGTGATACAGACCAGAAAAAGGCCAGGATCTGGCCAGCAAGTATGCGAAAAATGCGAAAGTACGAGCAGGATGGGGGCAAATACCAGACCTATCCCAGACACAGCCGGCGTTATCCTCTAAAATATTAATCGGAACCAGGTTTATTTGACCGTTTCAGTGTGGTTCCACGTTACTACGTGGTCCAAGCCTGAAAAAGGCCAGGATCTGGCCAACAAGTATGCGAAAAATGCGAAAGTGCGAGCCAGATGAGGGCAAATCCCAGACCTAACCGAGACATAACCGGCGTTATCCTCTAAAATATTAATCGCAACCAGGTTTAATTGACTGTTTCGGTGTGGAACGTCATTAATACGGGATCCAAACCAGAAAAAACCCTGTATCTGGCCAAGAAGTATGCGAAAAACGCGAAAGTATGAGCCAGAGGATTGGATATCCCAGACCTAACCGAGACATAACCGGCGTTATCCTCCAAAATATTAATCGGAACCTGCTTCTATTGACTGTTTCAGTGTGGTGCCACATTACTACGTGATACAGACCAGAAAAAGGCCAGGATCTGGCCAACAAGTACTCGAAAATTGCGAAAGTGCGAGCCAGATGAGGGCAAATCCCAGACCTAACCGAGACATAACCTGCGTTATCCTTTAAAATATTAATCGCAACCAGGTTTAATTGACTGTTTCGGTGTGGTGCCGCATTACTACGTGATCCGAACCAGAAAAAGCCCAGGATCCTGACAACAAGTAGGCGAAAAATGCAAAGGTACGAGCCAGATGAGGGCAAATCCCAGACCTAACCGAGACATAACCGGCGTTATCCTCCAAAATATCAATCGCAATCAGGTTTAATTGACTGTTGCGGTGCGGTGCCGCATTACAACGTGATCCAAACCAGAAAAAGCTCAGGATCTTGCCAACAAGTAGGCGAAAAATGCGAAAGTGCGAGCCAGATGTTGGCAAATCCCAGACCTAACCGAGACATAACCGGCGTTATCCTCCAATATATTAGTCGCAACCATGTTTAATTGACTGTTTCGGTGAGGTACCGCATTACTACGTGATCCAAACCAGAAAAAGGGCAGGATCTAGCTATCAAGTATGCGATAGATGCGAAAGTGCAAGCCTGATGGAGGCAAATACCAGAACTAACCCAGACATAACCGGCGTTATCCTCTAAAATATTCTTCGGAACCAGGTTTAGTTGAATGTTTCACTGTGGTACCAAATTACTACGTGGTCCAAGCCAGAAGAAGGCCAGGATCTGGCCAACAAGTATGCGAAAAATGCGAAAGTACGAGCCAGATGAGGGCAAATCCCAGACCTAACCGAGACATAACCGGCGTTATCCTCTAAAATATTAATCGCAACCAGGTTTAATTGACTGTTTCGGTGTGGTACCGCATTACTACGTGATCCGAACCAGAAAAAGCCCAGGATCTTGCCAACAAGTAGGCGAAAAATGCGAAGGTACGAGCCAGATAAGGCAAATCCCAGACCTAACCGAGACATAACCGGCGTTATCCTCCAATATATTAGTCGCAACCATGTTTAATTGACTGTTTCGGTGAGGTACCGCATTACTACGTGATCCAAACCAGAAAAAGGCCAGGATCTAGCTATCAAGTATGCGATAGATGCGAAAGTGCAAGCCTGATGGGGGCAAATACCAGAACTAACCCAGACATAACCGGCGTTATCCTCTAAAATATTCTTCGGAACCAGGTTTAGTTGAATGTTTCACACTGGTACCAAATTACTACGTGGTCCAAGCCAGAAAAAGGCCAGGATCTGGCCAACAAGTATGCGAAAAATGCGAAAGTACGAGCCAGATGATTGCAAATACCAGAACTAACCCAGCCATAACCAGCGTTATCCTCTAAGATACTAATCGGAACCAGCTTTTATTGACGGTTTCAGTGTGGTACCACATTACTACGTGATACAGACCAGAAAAAGGCCAGGATCTGGCCAGCAAGTATGCGAAAAATGCGAAAGTGCGAGCCAGATGTGGGCAAATCCCAGACCTAACCGAGACATAACCGGCGTTATCCTCTAAAATATTAATCGCAACCAGGGTTAATTGTCTGTTTCGGTGTGGTACCGCATTACTATGTGATCCGAACCAGAAAAAGCCCAGGATCTTGCCAACAAGTATGCGAAAAATGCGAAGGTACGAGCCAGATGAGGGCAAATCACAGACCTAACCGAGAGATAACCGGCGTTATCCTCTAAAAGATTAATCGCAACCAGGTTTAATTGACTGTTTCGGTGTGGTACCGCATTACTACGTGATCCAAACCATAAAAACGCCACGATCTGGCCAACAAGTATGCGAAAAATGCGAAAGTAGGAGCCAGATGATTGCAAATACCAGACCTAACCCAAACATAACCAGCCTTATCCTCCGAAATATTCTTCGCAACCAGGTTTCATTGACTGCTTCGGTGCGGAACCACATTACGACGAGATACAAACCCGAAAAAGCCCTGGATCTGGCCAACAAGTATACGAGAAAGGCGAAAGTACGAGCCAGATGAGGGCAAGTCCCAGACCTAACCCAAACATAACCAGCCTTATCCTCCAAAATATTCTTCGCAACCAGGTTTCGTTGACTGCTTCGGTGCGGAACCACATTACTACGGGATACAGACCAGAAAAAGGCCAGGATCTGGCCAGCAAGTATGCGAGAAATGCGAAAGTACGAGCCAGATGAGGGCAAATCCCAGACCTAACCCGGACATAACCGGCGTTATCCACTAAAATATTAATCGCAACCAGGTTTAATTGACTGTTTCGGTGTGGAACCACATTACGACGGGATACAAACCCGAAAAAGCCCTGGATCTGGCCGACAAGTATGCGAAAAATGCGAAAGTATGAGCCAGATGGTTGCAAATACCGAAACTAACCCAGACATAACCAGCGTTATCCTCCAAAGCATTAATCACAACCAGCTTTAATTGACTGTTTCAGTGTGGTACCGCATTAGTGCGTGATCCAGACCAGGAAAAGGCCAGGATCTGGCCAACAAGTAAGCGAGAAATGCGAAAGTACGAGCCAGATGATTGCAAATACCAGAACTAACCCAAACATAACCAGCGTAATCCACCAAAACATTCATCGCAACCAGGTTTCATTGACTGCTTCCGTGTGGAACCACATTACGACGGGATCCAAACCACAAAAGCCCAAGATCTGGCCAACAAGTACGCGAAAATTGCGAAAGTATGAACCAGATGAGGGCAAATCCCAGACCTAACCCGGACATAACCGGCGTTATCCACTAGAATATTAATCGCAACCAGGTTTAATTGACTGTTTCGGTGTGGAACCACATTACGACGGGATACAAACCCGAAAAAGCCCTGGATATGGGCAACAAGTATGCGAGGAATGCGAAAGTACGAGCCAGATGAGGGCAAATACCAGACCAAACCCAGACATAACCGGCGTTATCCTGCAAAATATTAATCGGAACCTGCTTCTATTGACTGTTTCAGTGTGGTGCCACATTACTACGTGATACAGACCAGAAAAAGCCCAGGATCTGGCCAACAAGTATGCGAGAAATGCGAAGGTACGAGCCAGATGAGGGCAAATCCCAGACCTAACCGAGACATGACCGGCGTTATCCTCCAAAATATTAATCGGAACCTGCTTTTATTGACTGTTTCAGTGTGGTGCCACATTACTACGTGATACAGACCAGAAAAAGGCCAGGATCTGGCCAACAAGTACGCGAAAATTGCGAAAGTACGAGCCAGATGGGGGCAAATCCCAGACCTAACCGAGACATAAGCGGCATTATCCTCTAAAATATTAATCGCAACCAGGTTTAATTGACTGTTTCGGTGTGAAACCACATTACGACGGGATACAAACCAGAAAAAGCCCTGGATCTGGCCAACAAGTATGCGAAAAATGCGGAAGTATGAGCCAGATGGTTGCAAATACCGAAACTAACCCAAACATAACCAGCCTTATCCTCCAAAACATTAATCGCAACCAGGTTTAATTGACTGTTTCAGTGTGGTACCGCATTAGTGCGTGATCCAAACCAGGAAAAGGCCAGGATCTGGCCAACAAGTATGCGAAAAATGCGAAGGTACGAGCCAGATGAGGGCAAATCCCAGACCTAACCGAGACATAACCGGCGTTATCCTCTAAAATATTAATCGCAACCAGGGTTAATTGTCTGTTTCGGTGTGGTACCGCATTACTATGTGATCCGAACCAGAAAAAGCCCAGGATCTTGCCAACAAGTATGCGAAAAATGCGAAGGTACGAGCCAGATGAGGGCAAATCACAGACCTAACCGAGAGATAACCGGCGTTATCCTCCAAAATATTAATCGGAACCTGCTTCTATTGACTGTTTCAGTGTGGTGCCACATTACTACGTGATACAGACCAGAAAAATGCCAGGATCTGGCCAACAAGTACGCGAAAATTGCGAAAGTACGAGCCAGATGGGGGCAAATCCCAGACCAAACCGAGACATAACCGGCATTCTCCTCTAAAATATTAATCGCAACCAGGTTTAATTGACTGTTTCGGTGTGGTACCGCATTACTACGTGATACAGACCAGAGAAAACCCAGGGTCTGGCCAACAAGTATGCGAAAAATGCGAAAGTATGCGCCACATGATTGCAAATACCAGACCTAACCCAGACATAACCGGCGTTATCCTATAAAATATTAGTCGCAACCAGGTTTAAGTGACTATTTCGGTGTGAAACCATATTACGACGGGATACAATCCAGAAAAAGCCCTGGATCTGGCCAACAAGTATGCGAAAAATGCGAAAGTATGAGCCAGATGGTTGCAAATACCGAAACTAACCCAGGCATAACCAGCGTTATCCTCCAAAACATTAATCGCAACCAGGTTTAATTGACTGTTTCAGTGTGGTACCGCATTAGTGCGTGATCCAAACCAGGAAAAGGCCAGGATCTGGCCAACAGGTATGCGAGAAATGCTTAAGTACGAGCCTGATGAGGGCAAATCCCAGACCAAACCGAGACATAACCGGCATTCTCCTCTAAAATATTAATCGCAACCAGGTTTAATTGACTGTTTCGGTGTGGTACCGCATTACTACGTGATACAGACCAGAGAAAACCCAGGGTCTGGCCAACAAGTATGCGAAAAATGCGAAAGTATGCGCCACATGATTGCAAATACCAGAACTATCCCAAACATAACCAGCGTTATCCTCCAAAATATTCATCGCAACCAGGTTTCATTGACTGCTTCGGTGTGGAACAACATTACGACGGGATCCAAACCACAAAGAACCCAAGATCTGGCCAACAAGTATGCGAAAAATGCGAAAGTACGAGCCAAATGGGGGCAAATCCCAGACCTAACCGCGACATAACCGGCATTCTCCTCTAAAATATTAATCGCAACCAGGTTTAATTGACTGTTTCGGTATGGAACCGCATTACTACGTGATACAGACCAGAAAAACGCCAGGATCTGGCCAACAAGTATGCGAAAAATGCGAGAGTACGAGCCAGATGAGGGCAAATCCCAGACCTAACCCAGACATAACCGGCGTTATCCTCTAAAATATTAATCGCAACCAGGTTTAATTGACTGTTTCGGTATGGTACCGCATTACTACGTGATACAGACCAGAAAAACGCCAGGATCTGGCCAACAAGTATGCGAGAAATGCGAAAGTACGAGCCAGATGAGGGCAAATCCCAGACCTAACCCAGACATAACCGGCGTTATCCTCTAAAATATTAATCGCAACCAGGTTCAATTGACTGCTTCGGTGTGGAACCACATTACTACGTGATCCAGGCCAGAAAAAGCCCAGGATGTGGCCAACAAGTATGCGAGAAATGCGAATGTATGAGCCAGATGAGGGCAAATCCCAGACCGAACCCGGACATAACCGGCGTTATCCTCTAAAATATTAATCGCAACCAGGCTTAATTGACTGTTTCGGTGTGGAACCATATTACGACGGGATACAAATCCGAAAAAGCCCTGGATATGGGCAACAAGTATGCGAGAAATGCGAAAGTACGAGCCAGATGAGGGCAAATACCAGACCTAACCCAGCCATAACCGGCGTTATCCTCTACAATATTAATCGCAACCAGGTTCAATTGACTGTTTCGGTGTGGAACCACATTACTACGTGATCCAGGCCAGAAAAAGCCCAGGATGTGGCCAACAAGTATGCGAGAAATGAGAAAGTACGAGACAGATGAGGGCAAATCCCAGACCTAACCCGGACATAACCGGCGTTATCCACTAAAATATTAATCGCAACCAGGTTTAATTGACTGTTTCGGTGTGGAACCACATTACGACGGGATACAAATCCGAAAAAGCCCTGGATATGGGCAACAAGTATGCGAGAAATTCGAAAGTGCGAGCCAGATGAGGGCAAATCCCAGACCTCACACAGACATAACCGGCATTATCCTCCAAAATATTAATCGCAACCAGCTTCTATTGACTGTTTCGGTGTGGTGCCACATTACTACGTGATACGGACCAGAAAAAGACCAGGATCTGGCCAACAAGTATGCGAAAAATGCGAAAGTACGAGCCAGATGAGTGCAAATCCCAGACCTAACCGAGACATAACCGGCGTTATCCTCTAAAATATTAGTCGTAACCAGGTTTAATTGACTTTTTCGGTCAGGTACCACATTACTACGTGATACAGACCAGAAAAAGGCCAGGATCTGTCAACAAGTATGCGAAAAATGCGAATGTACGAGCCAGATGAGGGCAAATACCAGACCAAACCCAGACATAACCGGCGTTATCCTCCAAAATATTAATCGCAACCAGCTTCTATTGACTGTTTCAGTGTGGTGCCACATTACTACGTGATACAGACCAGAGAAAGACCAGGATCTGGCCAACAAGTATGCGAAAAATGCGAAGGTACGAGCCAGATGAGGGCAAATACCAGACCTAACCCAGACATAACCGGCGTTCTCCATTAAAATATTAATCGGAACCAGGTGTAATTGACTCTTTCGGAGTGGCACTACGTTACTACGTGATAAAAACCATAGAAAACCCAGGGCCTGGCCAACAAGTGTGCGAAAAACGCGTAAGTACGAGCCAGATGAGTGCAAATCACAGACCTAACCGAGACATAACCGGCGTTCTCCTCTAAAATGTTAATGGCAACCAGGTTTAAATGACCGTTTCGGTGTCGAACCACATTACTACGTGATACGGACCAGAAAAAGACCAGGATCTGGCCAACAAGTATGCGAAAAATGCGAAGGTATGAGCTAGATGATTGCAAATACCAGAACTAACCCAGACATACCCAGCGTTATCCTCCAAAATATTAATCGCAACCAGCTTCTATTGACTGTTTCAGTGTGGTGCCACATTACTACGTGATACAGACCAGAAAAAGACCAGGATCTGGCCAAGAAGTATGCGAAAAATGTGAAGGTCCGAGCCAGATGAGTGCAAATCACAGACCTAACCGAGACATAACCGGCGTTTTCCTCTAAAATGTTAATGGCAACCAGGTTTAATTGACCGTTTCGGTGTCGAACCACATTACTACGTGATACGGACCAGAAAAAGACCAGGATCTGGCCAACAAGTATGCGAAAAATGCGAAGGTATGAGCCAGATGATTGCAAATACCAGAACTAACCCAGACATACCCAGCGTTATCCTCCAAAATATTAATCGCAACCAGCTTCTATTGACTGTTTCAGTGTGGTGCCACATTACTACGTGATACGGACCAGAAAAAGACCAGGATCTGGCCAACAAGTATGCGAAAAATGCGAAGGTATGAGCCAGATGACTGCAAATACCAGAACTAACCCAGACATACCCAGCGTTATCCTCCAAAATATTAATCGCAACCAGCTTCTATTGACTGTTTCAGTGTGGTGCCACATTACTACGTGATACAGACCAGAAAAAGACCAGGATCTGGCCAACAAGTATGCGAAAAATGCGAAGGTACGAGCGAGATGAGGGCAAATACCAGACCTAACCCAGACATAACCGGCGTTATCCCCTAGAATATTAATCGCAACCAGATTTAATTGACTGTTTTGGTGTGGAACCACATTACTACGTGATCCAAACCAGAAAAAGCCCTGGATCTGGCCAACAAGTATGCGAGAAATGCGAAAGTACGAGCCATATGAGGGCAACTCCCAGACCTAACCCAGACATAACCGGCGTTATCCTCAAAAATATTAATCGCAACCAGGTTTAATTGACTGTTTCGGTGTGAAACCACATTACGACGGGATACAAACCTGAAAAAGCCCTGGATCTGGCCAACAAGTATGCGAAAATTACGAAAGCACGAGACAGATGAGGCCAAATCCCAGACCTAACCGAGACATAACGGGCGTTATCCTCTAAAATATTAGTCGTAACCAGGTTTAATTGACTTTTTCGGTCAGGTACCACATTACTACGTGATACGGACCAGAAAAAGACCAGGATCTGGCCAACAAGTATGCGAAAAATGCGAAGGTATGAGCCAGACGATTGCAAATACCAGAACTAACCCAGACATACCCAGCGTTATCCTCCAAAATATTAATCGCAACCAGCTTCTATTGACTGTTTCAGTGTGGTGCCACATTACTACGTGATACAGACCAGAAAAAGACCAGGATCTGGCCAACAAGTATGCGAAAAATGCGAAGGTACGAGCGAGATGAGGGCAAATACCAAACCTAACCCAGACATAACCGGCGTTCTCCATTAAAATATTAATCGGAACCAGGTGTAATTGACTCTTTCGGAATGGCACTACGTTACTAGGTGATACAAACCAGAGAAAACCCAGGGTCTGGCCAACAAGTATGCGAAAAATGCGAAAGTATGCGCCACATGATTGGAAATACCAGACCTAACCCAGACATAACCGGCGTTATCCTCTAAAATATTAATTGCAACCAGGTTTAAGTGACTGTTTCGGTGTGGAACCACATTACGACGGGATACGAACCCGAAAAAGCCCTGAATATGGGCAACAAGTATGCGAAAAATGCGAAAGTACGAGCCAGATGAGGGCAAATACCAGACCTAACCCAGACATAACCGGCGTTATCCTCTAAAATATTAATCGCAACCAGGTTCAATTGACTGTTTCGGAGTGGCACTACGTTACTACGTGATACAAACCAGAGAAAACCCAGGGTCTGGCCAACAAGTATGCGAAAAATGCAAAATTATGCGCCACATGATTGCAAATACCAGACCTAACCCAGACATAACCGGCGTTATCCTCTAAAATATTAATCGCAACCAGGTTTAAGTGACTATTTCGGTGTGAAACCACATTACGACGGGATACAAACCAGAAAAAGCCCTGGATCTGGCCAACAAGTATGCGAAAAATGCGAAAGTATGAGCCAGATGGTTGCAAATACCGAAACTAACCCAGGCATAACCAGCGTTATCCTCCAAAACATTAATCGCAACCAGGTTTAATTGACTGTTTCAGTGTGGTACCGCATTAGTGCGTGATCCAAACCAGGAAAAGGCCAGGATCTGGCCAACAGGTATGCGAGAAATGCTTAAGTACGAGCCTGATGATTGCAAATACCAGAACTATCCCAAACATAACCAGCGTTATCCTCCAAAATATTCATCGCAACCAGGTTTCATTGACTGCTTCGGTGTGGAACAACATTACGACGGGATCCAAACCACAAAGAACCCAAGATCTGGCCAACAAGTATGCGAAAAATGCGAAAGTGCGAACCAGATGGGGGCAAATCCCTGACCTAACCGAGACATAACCGGCATTCTCCTCTAAAATATTAATCGCAACCAGGTTTAATTGACTGTTTCGGTGTGGTACCGCATTACTACGTGATACAGACCAGAAAAACGCCAGGATCTGGCCAACAAGTATGCGAAAAATGCGAGAGTACGAGCCAGATGAGGGCAAATCCCAGACCTAACCCAGACATAAGCGGCATTATCCTCTAAAATATTAATCGCAACCAGGTTTAATTGACTGTTTCGGTGTGAAACCACATTACGACGGGATATAAACCAGAAAAAGCCCTGGATCTGGCCAACAAGTATGCGAAAAATGCGGAAGTATGAGCCAGCTTCCCTCAGGGGCTGCCAGCCTTTCAGCTGCAGTACGGGCTTAACGAACCCGGGGTACCCGAGTCATACACACACCGTAAGCCTCCTGTTGGTCGTCACAACGACCCATTCACAATTCCCTATTGGTTTTGTGAATGGTACGTGACGGCAGGAGGAACGGGGGTCTTGGCTTAACCGCCTGGGCCATGAGTATGGCGACTCTATAAAATCGCCCTCCAATCCTAAGCTATGGTGCGCGGCGATGGGATGCATGGTTGGGGGAGAAGGCCCAATCCCAAGCGACCACCTCCGGGGAACCTGCCGAACCCCCGGAGTATATAGGCTTACCCGGGTAAGGCGGCTCTGCCCGGGCGGACCTTTTTTTCCGACCTGCTCGTGGGAATATTATGGAGTTCAATATTAAAACGGGGATGGGACGGGGTAAGTCAGAGGGGGAGGACGAAGGCGGTGTTGGGACTGGAGTGACGGCGCTCGCGCCGCCTCCAGCACCTGGCCCGGCTTCGTGGAAGGTGGAGGAGGACGACGAGACTGCGTCAGTCTCGTCCTTCTCCTCCACCAGGAGCCTCATAGGCTCTAAGAGGAAGAGGGCGGGGCAGGCCGTCGTCGAGGTGGGCGGGTCGATGAGCCCGTCGGTGAGGCTGAGTTGCCTCAGGGACGAGGTGACCGAGGAGATATCGGAGAGGATCTCCTCGTCCCTGAGGCGGGTGGAGAAAGTCGCCGCTGCCTGCGCCTTTAAGGGGCAGAAAAGCGGTGGCGCGGAGGCCCTGAAGGCCGCGGCGGAGGAAATGAGGGAGGCGGCGCGGGAGCTCAGAGGGCGGAACGCCCGTCTGCAGCTCCTGTTGGAGGAGGAGCGACAGGGGAGGAGGAGGGCAGAGGCGCTGTGGAACAGCGCGGCCCTCCCTCCCATCCTCCCTCCTCCTCCACCGCCGCGTCCCTCGGCGGAGGTAAATAAGCGGAGTGCGGCGGCAGTGGTGCGGGGCACCGCGGGCCCCTCCACCCGCACTCCGCCCGTGAAGAAGTCCCCGTCCTCCTCAGAAGACGATCTTCTGAGGAGGATTGGGGACATGATTGATGGCAAGCTGGCCGCCTTCCGGGAGGAGCTCCTCGCCGGAAGAGCGGTCAGCAGGAAGGCGGTGCCTCCCCGACCTGTTCCGGTACAGTCGGGGAAGGCAAAGAAGGGCGGAGTGAAGGCTCCGCCCAGCGTTGCGGCACCAGGGCCCCGAGTCGCGACCCCCAAGGGGGGTGGTGTACCCGTGGTCGCGGTGGTCGCGTCCTCCACAGCACCCTCCCAAGGGGGGGTGGCGTGGAGTGAGGTGGTGGGGCGGAAGGCGAAGCGGGCGGCGAGGAAGGCCTCGCAACCGCAGCCTCCGCCTCCGCCGCCGGCGGCCAAGGTAAAGGCCGCGAAGGTCGGGAAGGCACGACCAGGTCGTCCCCCAAAAACGGCAGCGGTGACGCTGACCGTTGCGCAGGGGGGCGACCTGACCCTCGCGGAGGCGATGCGGCTCGCCAGGGAGAATATCTCCCTGGAAGAGCTGGGCATCGCCTCCGTGAGGGCGAAGAGGGCCGTGACCGGGGGTCTCTTGCTGGAGATCCCCGGTGCAGAAGGCGGCGCGAAGGCGGATCGTCTCGCCCAGAGGCTCCGGGAGCAGCTGGGCGAGCGAGGTGTCCGGGTCGCTCGGCCCACGAAGCGCACGGAGATGCGCGTTTGTGGGCTGGACGACTCGGTCAGCGCACAGGATGTGTCCCGTGCCCTTGCGAGGGCGGGGGACTGTCCTGTGGAGGACCTGCGAATCGGAGAGATCCGCAGGTCGCCCTCCGGCCTCGGGTCGGTGTGGGCCCGGTGCCCCCTCTCCGCCGCCCGTAAGGTGGCGGAATCCGGGAGGGTGTTGGTGGGGTGGGTTTCGGCGCGAGTGGAAATCCTCGCGCCGCGCCCGCTCCAGTGTCACCGCTGCCTCGAATTGGGGCACGTGAGGCAGTGGTGCACCTCGCCGGTGGACCGCAGCGGTCAGTGTTACCGCTGCGGTGCCAAAGAGCACCGTGCGAGCCAGTGCTCGGCGGCCCCCCACTGCCCGCTGTGTGCGGACATGGGGAGGCCAGCCGATCACAGGGTGGGGAGCAAGAAGTGCTCCCCCCCCTCGCGGAAGGAGAGGAAGAGGCGGGCTGCACCGGCTCCGGTGCCGAGGGTGGTGGCATCGTCCGCCATGGAGGTGGACGGTGCTACGGGGACGGACGGCCGGGAGGAGGCTGGCGCGGCCATTAATTAATGCCGCCCCGCCTCCTCCTCCAGGCCAACCTCAACCACTGCCGCGCGGCACAGGACTTGATGTCCCAAGTCCTCGCGGAGTGGGGGGTTGGCCTGGCGGTCGCCGCCGAGCCGTACCGCGTCCCTGATCACCCTCATTGGGTGGGCGACGCGGACGGCTTGGTGGCGACGGTATGGGGAGGGGGCGACGGGTCCCCACCGTTCTCCTTGTTGGAGCGCGGTCGGGGATTCGTCGCCGTGGACTGGGGGGGAGTCGCTGTGGTGGGGTGCTACATTTCGCCCCGTAGCGGTCACGCTGCGTTCGAGCTGTACTTGGCCGAGGTCGCGGCATGCGTGCAGCGCTACGCGGCCCGGCCGGTGCTGGTCCTGGGGGATTTTAATGCCAAGTCGGTGGCTTGGGGATCCCCCAGGACCTCCGTTCGCGGCGGGATCCTGGGCGATTGGGCGGCGGGGCTCGACCTCCGGGTATTGAACCGGGGGTCGGAGCACACATGCGTGCGGCGATATGGGGGGACCATCGTGGATGTTGGATTCGCGACCCCCAACGCCGTGCGCATGGTGTCGGGTTGGCACGTGGTCGCGGGGGCAGAGACACTCTCCGATCACCGGTACATCCGGATGGAGGTCTCTGCCGCCGCGAGTGCATCCCGACACGGTCGCCTGCGTGGCACCCCACCACGCCGCTGGGCGCTTCGGCGCCTGGACAAGGACGCCCTGATGGCAGCTGCCCTCGCTGCAACTTGGCCGCAGGGAGCGGCCGAGTTGCCGAGCATAGAGGAGGAGGTCGCCCGGCTCGGAGCATTGGTCGCGGGTATTTGCGACGCGGCGATGCCTCGGGTCGGGCGGGCTTCTCCTCGCCGGGCGGTGTACTGGTGGTCGGATGCGATCGCGGAGTTGCGAGTCGCGACTGTCCGCGCCCGACGCCAGTACACCCGCGCGCGCCGTCGTCAACGTACAGGCGACGGCGTGGCGCGAGCGAGGGCAGCTGATGACCTGTATGGAGCATACCGCGTGGCGCGTGTTGCTCTGCAGGTCGCCATCAAACGGGCCAAGACCCGGGCATGGAAGGAGCTCCTCCAGACCCTTGATGACGATCCATGGGGGCGCCCATATAAGGTGGTGCTGAATAAGCTCCGCCCGTGGGCGCCCCCCGTCACCGAGGGTCTTGACCCCCGGCTGCTGGAGGACGTGGTCAATACACTCTTCCCAATTGGGGAGAGGGGACCGCGTCCTCCGGCGGCGGCGGCTGTCCCAGTGGAGTGGACGGCCGAGCTGGGGGTCACGCAGGAGGAGCTGGCAGCGGCCATCAGACGGCTCGGGGTTCGTAACACGGCCCCGGGTCCGGATGGTGTGCCCGGCCGGGTTTGGGTCTTGACCCAGGGCGTCCTTGGGGCCGACCTCAGGCGGTTGTTCGACCGCTGCCTGAGGGACGGGCGATTCCCCCCCAGTTGGAAGGTGGCGAGGATGGTCCTCCTCCGGAAGGAGGGTCGGCCCGCGGAGTCTCCCTCCGCATACCGGCCCATTTGTCTCCTCGACGAGGTGGGCAAGCTCTTCGAGCGTGTGATTGCTGCCCGCCTCGTCGAGCACCTGTCGCGGGGTGATCCCGGTCTGGCCGACTGCCAGTTCGGTTTCCGGGGGGGCCGATCGACTATCGACGCGATAGGTCGTGTGAGGGCCCTGTCGGAGGCGGCCGTCTCCCGGGGAGGGGTGGCATTGGCAATATCCTTGGATATTGCCAATGCCTTTAACACCCTCCCCTGGGAAGAGATCAGGAGGGGACTCGAATATCATCGAGTCCCCCCTTGTCTCAGGGCGGTCGTCGGGGATTATCTCCGCGGCAGGTGGATCGAGTATCCGGGCCGGGATGGTGATATGCGGAGGGAGGTGTACTGCGGTGTTCCGCAGGGGTCGGTCCTCGGGCCACTCCTGTGGAACATCGCGTACGACTCGGTGTTGCGGGCCGGCCTCCCCGACGGCGTCAGCACGGTGTGTTATGCGGATGACACACTGGTGCTGGCCGTCGGGGCGCACTGGGGGAGGGCCATGCGTCGCGCGGAGGAGGGGTCGCAACGCGTCGTCGACCGGATCAGGGGGATGGGGATGACGGTGGCGGTCCATAAGACCGAGGTGATTGCGTTTCATTCACCTCGGCAGGATCCGCCACCCCCTCTGATCCGGGTGGGTGGGGCTGACATCGAGGTGAAGCCCCAGATCAGGTATCTGGGGCTGATCCTCGATAGCCACTGGCGTTTCGGGGAGCATTTCCGCTGCCTGGTCCCCCGGTTGGAAAGGATGGTTGCGGCTCTGGGCCGGATCCTGCCCAACCTGGGGGGCCCGGCGGGCCGAGTTCGTCGCCTCTATGTGGCAATGGTCCAGTCGGTGGCCCTATACGGGGCCCCCGTCTGGGCGGACGACCTGGCTGCCTCCCGGCGCAGCATGACTATGCTGCGTCGGGTGCAGAGGCGCATGGCGCTCAGGGTCGTCCGCGGGTATCGGACCATGTCACATGAGGCGGCGACGGTTCTAGCGGGGATGCCGCCCATGGACCTGCTCGCGCGGTCGCACGCGGTGATGTACCGGCACCGCGTCGACCGTCGCGCGGGGGTGGGGGCGGTCCCGGGCGGGCAGGAACCTGCTTGGGGCGATTTGAAGCGCCAGGCCCGGCAGTCCGTGTTGCTCGCGTGGCAGGAGCGGCTGGCTCTGCCAACCGCGGGGCACCGGACTGTCGGGGCGGTTCGGCCACTCCTGAAGGAGTGGCTGGACAGAGGCCATGGCAGCCTCACCTACCGGATGGCACAGGTGTTTTCCGGGCATGGCAGCTTCGGAAGATACCTGTACCGGATAGGGAAGGAGCCGACGGCGCGTTGCTGCCACTGCGACGCTGAGCAGGACACGGCGGATCATACCCTGGAGGTATGCCCCGCGTGGGAGGGTGAGCGCCGTGTCCTGGTCGGCGTCGTCGGGCGGGATGTCTCGCTGCCGGGCGTGGTGCGCGCCATGCTCGGCAGCGAGGAGAAGTGGAGGGCCGTGGCCTCCTTCTGCGAGAACGTAATGTTGCAGAAGGAGGCCGCGGGGAGGGAGCGCGAGCTTCAGCGGCGCGCTGAAGCTCGCGCTCGTGCGGTGGCCCGAGGTCGTCGCTTCGAGCGATTCCCGGTATCCTCCCAAAGCGTGCCGAAGGGTCACCGTGGGGTTTTTAGTGGGTAGGTCCCGCGCCTGTCGTTGTACGGGCGCGGGGAATCCCACACACCCCTCCCAACTCTCCCCAAGGAGGTGGGAGGGAGTCTTTCGAAGATTTTCCCCACGACAAAAAAAAAAAAAAAAAAAAAAAAAAAAAAAAAAAGTATGAGCCAGCTGGTTGCAAATACCGAAACTAACCCAAACATAACCAGCGTTATCCTCCAAAACATTAATCGCAACCAGGTTTAATTGACTGTTTCAGTGTGGTACCGCATTAGTGCGTGATCCAAACCAGGAGAATACCAGACCTAACCCAGACATAACCGGCGTTATCCTCTAAAATATTAATCGCAACCAGGTTTAATTGACTGTTTTGGTGTGGAACCACATTACTACGTGATCCAAACCAGAAAAAGCCCTGGTTCTGGCCAACAAGTATGCGAGAAATGCGAAAGTACGAGCCAGATGAGGGCAAATCCCAAACCTAACCCAGACATAACCGGCGTGATCCTCTAAAATATTAATCGCAACCAGGTTTAATTGACTGTTTCGGTGTGAAACCACATTACGACGGGATACAAATCTGAAAAAGCCCTGGATCTGGCCAACAAGAATGCGAAAATTACGAAAGCACGAGACAGATGAGGGCAAATCCCAGACCTAACCGAGACATAACCGGCGTTATCCTCTAAAATATTAATCGTAACCACGTGCAATTGACTCTTTCGGAGTGGCACTACGTTACTACGTGATACAAACCAAAGAGAACCCAGGGTCTGGCCAACAAGTATGCGAAAAATGCGAAAGTATGCGCCACATGATTGCAAATAACAGACCTAACCCAGACATAACCGGCGTTATCCTCTAAAATATTAATCGCAACCAGGTTTAAGTGACTGTTTCAGTGTGGTACCGCTTCACTACGTGATACAGACCAGAAAAACGCCAGGATCTGGCCAACAAGTATGCGAAAAATGCGAAAGTACGAGCCAGATGAGGGCAAATACCAGACCTAACCCAGACATAACCGGCGTTCTCCATTAAAATATTAATCGGAACCAGGTGTAATTGACTCTTTCGGAGTGGCACTACGTTACTATGTGATACAAGCCAGAGAAAACCCAGGGTCTGGCCAACAAGTATGCGAAAAATGCGAAAGTATGCGCCACATGATTGCAAATACCAGACCTAACCCAGACATAACCGGCGTTATCCTCCAAAACATTAATCGCAACCAGGTTTAATCGACTGTTTCAGTGTGGTACCGCATTAGTGCGTGATCCAAACCAGGAAAAGGCCAGGATCTGGCCAACAGGTATGCGAGAAATGCTTAAGTACGAGCCTGATGACTGCAAATACCAGAACTATCCCAAACATAACCAGCGTTATCCTCCAAAATATTCATCGCAACCAGGTTTCATTGACTGCTTCGGTGTGGAACAACATTACGACGGGATCCAAACCACAAAAAACCCAAGATCTGGCCAACAAGTATGCGAAAAATGCGAAAGTACGAGCCAGATGAGGGCAAATACCAGACCTAACCCAGACATAACCGGCGTTATCCTCTAAAATATTAATCGCAACCAGGTTCAATTGACTGTTTCGGTGTGGAACCACATTACTACGTGATCCAGGCCAGAAAAAGCCCAGGATGTGGCCAACAAGTATGCGCGAAATGCGAAAGTACGAGCCAGATGAGGGCAAATCCCAGACCGAACCCGGACATAACCGGCGTTATCCTCTAAAATATTAATCGCAACCAAGCTTAATTGACTGTTTCGGTGTGGAACCATATTACGACGGGATACAAATCCGAAAAAGCCCTGGATATGGGCAACAAGTATGCGAGAAATGTGAAAGTACGAGCCAGATGAGGGCAGATCCCAGACCTCACCCAGACATAACCGGCATTATCCTCTAAAATATTAATCGCAACCAGCTTCTATTGACTGTTTCAGTGTGGTGCCACATTTCTACGTGATACGGACCAGAAAAAGACCAGGATCTGGCCAACAAGTATGCGAAAAATGCGAAGGTATGAGCCAGATGATTGCAAATACCAGAACTAACCCAGGCATACCCAGCGTTATCCTCCAAAATATTAATCGCAACCAGCTTCTATTGACTGTTTCAGTGTGGTGCCACATTACTACGTGATACAGACCAGAAAAAGACCAGGATCTGGCCAACAAGTATGCGAAAAATGCGAAGGTACGAGCGAGATGAGGGCAAATACCAGAACTAACCCAGACATAACCGGCGTTCTCCATTAAAATATTAATCGGAACCAGGTGTAATTGACTCTTTCGGAATGGCACTACGTTACTACGTGATACAAACCAGAGAAAACCCAGGGTCTGGTCAACAAGTATGCGAAAAATGCGAAAGTATGCGCCACATGATTGCAAATACCAGACCTAACCCAGACATAACCGGCGTTATCCTCAAAAATATTAATCGCAACCAGATTCAATTGACTGTTTCGGTGTGGAACCACATTACTACGTGATCCAGGCCAGAAAAAGCCCAGGATGTGGCCAACAAGTATGCGAGAAATGCGAAAGTACGAGCCTGATGATTGCAAATACCAGAACTATCCCAAACATAACCAGCGTTATCCTCCAAAATATTCATCGCAACCAGGTTTCATTGACTGCTTCGGTGTGGAACAACATTACGACGGGATCCAAACCACAAAAAACCCAAGATCTGGCCAACAAGTATGCGAAAAATGCGAAAGTACGAGCCAGATGAGGGCAAATACCAGACCTAACCCAGACATAACCGGCGTTATCCTCTAAAATATTAATCGCAACCAGGTTCAATTGACTGTTTCGGTGTGGAACCACATTACGACGGGATACAAATCCGAAAAAGCCCTGGATATGGGCAACAAGTATGCGAGAAATTCGAAAGTGCAAGCCAGATGAGGGCAAATCCCAGACCTCACCCAGACATAACCGGCATTATCCTCTAAAATATTAATCGCAACCAGCTTCTATTGACTGTTTCAGTGTGGTGCCACATTACTACGTGATACGGACCAGAAAAAGACCAGGATCTGGCCAACAAGTATGCGAAAAATGCGAAAGTACGAGCCAGATGAGTGCAAATCCCAGACCTAACCGAGACATAACCGGCGTTATCCTCTAAAATATTAGTCGTAACCAGGTTTAATTGACTTTTTCGGTCAGGTACCACATTACTACGTGATACAGACCAGAAAAAGTCCAGGATCTGGCCAACAAGTATGCGAAAAATGCGAATGTACGAGCCAGATGAGGGCAAATACCAGACCTAACCCAGACATAACCGGCGTTATCCCCTAGAATATTAATCGCAACCAGGTTTAATTGACTGTTTTGGTGTGGAACCACATTACTACGTGATCCAAACCGGAAAAAGCCCTGGATCTGGCCAACAAGTATGCGAGAAATGCGAAAGTACGAGCCATATGAGGGCAACTCCCAGACCTAACCCAGACATAACCGGCGTTATCCTCAAAAATATTAATCGCAACCAGGTTTAATTGACTGTTTCGGTGTGAAACCACATTACGACGGGATACAAACCTGAAAAAGCCCTGGATCTGGCCAACAAGTATGCGAAAATTACGAAAGCACGAGACAGATGAGGCCAAATCCCAGACCTAACCGAGACATAACCGGCGTTATCCTCTAAAATATTAATCGCAACCAGGTTCAATTGACTGTTTCAGTGTGGTACCGCTTCACTACGTGATACAGACCAGAAAAAGGCCAGGATCTGGCCAACAAGTATGCGAAAAATGCGAAAGTACGAGCCAGATGAGGGCAAATCCCAGATCTAACCGAGACATAACCGGCGTTATCCTCTAAAATATTAATCGTAACCAGGTGTAATTGACTCTTTCGGAGTGGCACTACGTTACTACGTGATACAAACCAGAGAAAACCCAGGGTCTGGCCAACAAGTATGCGAAAAATGCGAAAGTATGCGCCACGTGATTGCAAATACCAGACCTAACCCAGACATAACCGGCGTTATCCTCTAAAATATTAATCGCAACCAGGTTTAAGTGACTGTTTCGGTGTGGTACCGCATCACTACGTGATACAGACCAGAAAAAGGCCAGGATCTGGCCAACAAGTATGCGAAAAATGCGAAAGTACGAGCCAGATGAGGGCAAATCCCAGACCTAACCGAGACATAACCGGCGTTATCCTCTAAAATATTAATCGTAACCAGGCTTAATTGACTTTTTCGGTCAGGTACCGCATTACTACGCGATACAGACCAGAAAAAGGCCAGGATCTGGCCAACAAGTATGCGAAAAATGCGAAAGTACGTGCCAGATGAGGGCAAATACCAGACCTAACCCAGACATAACTGGCGTTATCCTCTAAAATATTAATCGCAACCAGGTTCAATTGACTGTTTCGGTGTGGAACCACATTACTACGTGATCCAGACCAGAAAAAGCCCAGGATGTGGCCAACAAGTATGCGAGAAATGCGAAAGTACGAGCCAGATGAGGGCAAATCCCAGACCTAGCCCGGACATAACCGGCGTTATCCTCTAAAATACTAATCGCAACCAGGTTTAATTGACTGTTTCGGTGTGGAACCACATTACGACGGGATACAAATCCGAAAAAGCCCTGGATATGGGCAACAAGTATGCGAGAAATGCGAAAGTACGAGCCAGATGAGGGCAAATCCCAGACCTAACCCAGACATAACCGGCATTTTCCTCTAAAATATTAATCGCAACCAGCTTCTATTGACAGTTTGTGTGTGGTGCCACATTACTACGTGATACGGACCAGAAAAAGACCAGGATCTGGCCAACAAGTATGCGAAAAATGCGAAAGTACGAGCCAGATGAGGGCAAATCCCAGACCTAACCGAGACATAACCGGCGTTATCCTCTAAAATATTAATCGTAACCAGGTTTAATTGACTTTTTCGGTCAGGTACCGCATTACTACGTGGTCCAAACCAGAAAAAGCCCTGGATCTGGCCAACAAGTATGCGAAAATTACGAAAGCACGAGACAGATGAGGCCAAATCCCAGACCTAACCCAGACATAACCGGCGTTATCCTCTAAAATATTAATCGCAACCAGGTTTAATTGACTCTTTCGGAGTGGCACTACGTTACTACGTGATACAAACCAGAGAAAACCCAGGATCTGGCAAACAAGTATGCGAGAAATGCGAAAGTACGAGCCAGATGAGGGCAAATCCTAGACCTAACCCAGACATAACCGGCGTTATCCTCTAAAATATTAATCGCAACCAGGTTTAACTGGCTGTTTCGGTGTGGAACCACATTACGACGGGATACAAACCAGAAAAAGCCCTGGATCTGGCCAACAAGTATGCGAAAAATGCGAAAGTATGAGCCAGATGGTTGCAAATACCGAAACTAACCCAGGCATAACCAGCGTTATGCTCCAAAACATTAATCACAACCAGGTTCAATTGACTGTTTCAGTGTGGTACCGCATTAGTGCGTGATCCAAACCAGGAAAAGGCCAGGATCTGGCCAACAAGTATGCGAAAAATGCGAAAGTACGAGCCAGATGAGGGCAAATCCCAGACCTAACCCAGACATACCCGGCATTATCCTCTAAAATATTAATCGCAACCAGCTTCTATTGACTGTTTGAGTGTGGTGCCACATTACTGCGTGATACGGACCAGAAAAAGACCAGGATCTGGCCAACAATTATGCGAGGAATGCGACGGTACGAGCCAGATGAGGGCAAATCCCAGACCTAACCCGGACATAACCGGTGTTATCCTCTAAAATATTAATCGCAACCAGTTTTAAGTGACTGTTTCGGTGTGGAACCGCATCAGTGCGTGATCCAAACCCCGGAAAAGGCCAGGATCTGGCCAACAAGTATGCGAAAAATGCGAAAGTACGTGCCAGATGAGGGCAAATACCAGACCTAACCCAGACATAACTGGCGTTATCCTCTAAAATATTAATCGCAACCAGGTTCAATTGACTGTTTCGGTGTGGAACCACATTACTACGTGATCCAGACCAGAAAAAGCCCAGGATGTGGCCAACAAGTATGCGAGAAATGCGAAAGTACGAGCCATATGAGGGCAACTCCCAGACCTAACCCAGACATAACCGGCGTTATCCTCAAAAATATTAATCGCAACCAGGTTTAATTGACTGTTTCGGTGTGGAACCACATTACGACGGGATACAAATCCGAAAAAGCCCTGGATATGGGCAACAAGTATGCGAGAAATGCGAAAGTACGAGCCAGATGAGGGCAAATCCCAGACCTAACCCAGACATAACCGGCATTTTCCTCTAAAATATTAATCGCAACCAGCTTCTATTGACAGTTTGAGGGTGGTGCCACATTACTACGTGATACGGACCAGAAAAAGACCAGGATCTGGCCAACAAGTATGCGAAAAATGCGAAAGTACGAGCCAGATGAGGGCAAATCCCAGAACTAACCGAAACATTCCCGGCGTTATCCTCTAAAATATTAATCGTAACCAGGTTTAATTGACTTTTTCGGTCAGGTACCGCATTACTACGTGGTCCAAACCAGAAAAAGCCCAGGATCTGGCCAACAAGTATGCGAGAAATGCGAAAGTACGAGCCAGATGAGGGCAAATCCCAGACCTAACCGAGACATAACAGCCGTCATCCTCTAAAATATTAATCGCAACCAGGTTTAATTGACTCTTTCGGAGTGGCACTACGTTACTACGTGATACAAACCAGAGAAAACCCAGGATCTGGCAAACAAGTATGCGAGAAATGCGAAAGCACGAGACAGATGAGGGCAAATCCCAGACCCAACAGAGACATAACCGGCGTTATCCTCTAAAATATTAATCACAACCAGGTTTAATTGACTGTTTCGGTGTGGTACCGCATTACCACGTGATACAGACCAGAAAAAGGCCTGGATCTGGCCAACAAGTATGCGAAAAATGCGAAGGTACGAGCCAGATGAGGGCAAATCCCAGACCTAACCGAGACATAACCGGCGTTATCCTCTAAAATATTAATCGCAACCAGGTTTAATTGACTTTTTCGGTGTGGTACCGCATTACTACGTGATCCAAACCAGAAAAAGCCCAGGATCTGGCCAACAAGTATGCGAGAAATGCGAAAGTACGAGCCAGATGAGGGCAAATCCCAGACCTAACCGAGACATAACAGCCGTCATCCTCTAAAATATTAATCGCAACCAGGTTTAATTGACTCTTTCGGAGTGGCACTACGTTACTACGTGATACAAACCAGAGAAAACCCAGGATCTGGCAAACAAGTATGCGAGAAATGCGAAAGTACGAGCCAGATGAGGGCAAATCCCAGACCTAACCCAGACATAACCGGCGTTATCCTCTAAAATATTAACCGCAACCAGGTTTAATTGACTGTTTCGGTGTGGTACCGCATCACTACGTGATACAGACCAGAAAAAGGCCAGGATCTGGCCAACAAGTATGCGAAAAATGCGAAAGTACGAGCCAGATGTGGGCAAATCCCAGACCTAACCGAGACATAACCGGCGTTATCCTCTAAAATATTAATCGCAACCAGGTTTAATTGACTGTTTGAGTGTGGTACCGCATTAGTGCGTGATCCAAACCAGGAAAAGGCCAGGATCTGGCCAACAGGTATGCGAGAAATGCTTAAGTACGAGCCAGATGATTGCAAATACAGAACTAACCCAAACATAACCAGCCTTATCCTCCAAAATATTAATCGCAACCAGGTTCAATTGACTGTTTCGGTGTGGAACCACATTACTACGTGATCCAGACCAGAAAAAGCCCAGGATGTGGCCAACAAGTATGCGAGAAATGCGAAAGTACGAGCCAGATGAGGGCAAATCCCAGACCTAACCCGGACATAACCGGCGTTATCCTCTAAAATACTAATCGCAACCAGGTTTAATTGACTGTTTCGGTGTGGAACCACATTACGACGGGATACAAATCCGAAAAAGCCCTGGATATGGGCAACAAGTATGCGAGAAATGCGAAAGTACGAGCCAGATGAGGGCAAATCCCAGACCTAACCCAGACATAACCGGCATTATCCTCTAAAATATTAATCGCAACCAGCTTCTATTGACTGTTTCAGTGTGGTGCCACATTACTACGTGATACGGACCAGAAAAAGGCCAGGATCTGGCCAACAAGTATGCGAAAAATGCGAAAGTACGAGCCAGATGCGGGCAAATCCCAGACCTAACCGAGACATAACCGGCGTTATCCTCTAAAATATTAATCGCAACCAGGTTTAATTGACTGTTTCGGTGTGGTACCGCATTACTACGTGATACAGACCAGAAAAAGGCCAGGATCTGGCCAACAAGTATGCGAAAAAAGCGAAAGTACGAGCCAGATGAGGGCAAATACCAGACCTAACCCAGACATAACCGGCGTTATCCCATAAAATATTAATCGCAACCAGGTTTAGTTGACTGTTTCGGTGTGGAACCAGATTACTACGTGATCTAAGCCAGAAAAAGCCCAGGATCTGGCCAAAAAGTATGCGAGAAATGCGAAAGTACGAGCCAGATGAGGGCAAATACCAGACCTAACCCAGACATAACCGGCGTTATCCTCTAAAATATTAATCGCAACCAGGTTCAATTGACTGTTTCGGTGTGGAACCACATTACTACGTGATCCAGGCCAGAAAAAGCCCAGGATGTGGCCAACAAGTATGCGCGAAATGCGAAAGTACGAGCCAGATGAGGGCAAATCCCAGACCGAACCCGGACATAACCGGCGTTATCCTCTAAAATATTAATCGCAACCAAGCTTAATTGACTGTTTCGGTGTGGAACCATATTACGACGGGATACAAATCCGAAAAAGCCCTGGATATGGGCAACAAGTATGCGAGAAATGCGAAAGTACGAGCCAGATGAGGGCAGATCCCAGACCTCACCCAGACATAACCGGCATTATCCTCTAAAATATTAATCGCAACCAGCTTCTATTGACTGTTTCAGTGTGGTGCCACATTTCTACGTGATACGGACCAGAAAAAGACCAGGATCTGACCAACAAGTATGCGAAAAATGCGAAGGTATGAGCCAGATGATTGCAAATACCAGAACTAACCCAGGCATACCCAGCGTTATCCTCCAAAATATTAATCGCAACCAGCTTCTATTGACTGTTTCAGTGTGGTGCCACATTACTACGTGATACAGACCAGAAAAAGACCAGGATCTGGCCAACAAGTATGCGAAAAATGCGAAGGTACGAGCGAGATGAGGGCAAATACCAGACCTAACCCAGACATAACCGGCGTTCTCCATTAAAATATTAATCGGAACCAGGTGTAATTGACTCTTTCGGAATGGCACTACGTTACTACGTGATACAAACCAGAGAAAACCCAGGGTCTGGTCAACAAGTATGCGAAAAATGCGAAAGTATGCGCCACATGATTGCAAATACCAGACCTAACCCAGACATAACCGGCGTTATCCTCAAAAATATTAATCGCAACCAGATTCAATTGACTGTTTCGGTGTGGAACCACATTACTACGTGATCCAGGCCAGAAAAAGCCCAGGATGTGGCCAACAAGTATGCGAGAAATGCGAAAGTACGAGCCTGATGATTGCAAATACCAGAACTATCCCAAACATAACCAGCGTTATCCTCCAAAATATTCATCGCAACCAGGTTTCATTGACTGCTTCGGTGTGGAACAACATTACGACGGGATCCAAACCACAAAAAACCCAAGATCTGGCCAACAAGTATGCGAAAAATGCGAAAGTACGAGCCAGATGAGGGCAAATACCAGACCTAACCCAGACATAACCGGCGTTATCCACTAAAATATTAATCGCAACCAGGTTCAATTGACTGTTTCGGTGTGGAACCACATTACTACGGGATACAAATCCGAAAAAGCCCTGGATATGGGCAACAAGTATGCGAGAAATTCGAAAGTGCAAGCCAGATGAGGGCAAATCCCAGACCTCACCCAGACATAACCGGCATTATCCTCTAAAATATTAATCGCAACCAGCTTCTATTGACTGTTTCAGTGTGGTGCCACATTACTACGTGATACGGACCAGAAAAAGACCAGGATCTGGCCAACAAGTATGCGAAAAATGCGAAAGTACGAGCCAGATGAGTGCAAATCCCAGACCTAACCGAGACATAACCGGCGTTATCCTCTAAAATATTAGTCGTAACCAGGTTTAATTGACTTTTTCGGTCAGGTACCACATTACTACGTGATACAGACCAGAAAAAGGCCAGGATCTGGCCAACAAGTATGCGAAAAATGCGAATGTACGAGCCAGATGAGGGCAAATACCAGACCTAACCCAGACATAACCGGCGTTATCCCCTAGAATATTAATCGCACCCAGGTTTAATTGACTGTTTTGGTGTGGAACCACATTACTACGTGATCCAAACCGGAAAAAGCCCTGGATCTGGCCAACAAGTATGCGAGAAATGCGAAAGTACGAGCCATATGAGGGCAACTCCCAGACCTAACCCAGACATAACCGGCGTTATCCTCAAAAATATTAATCGCAACCAGGTTTAATTGACTGTTTCGGTGTGAAACCACATTACGACGGGATACAAACCTGAAAAAGCCCTGGATCTGGCCAACAAGTATGCGAAAATTACGAAAGCACGAGACAGATGAGGCCAAATCCCAGACCTAACCGAGACATAACCGGCGTTATCCTCTAAAATATTAATCGCAACCAGGTTCAATTGACTGTTTCAGTGTGGTACCGCTTCACTACGTGATACAGACCAGAAAAAGGCCAGGATCTGGCCAACAAGTATGCGAAAAATGCGAAAGTACGAGCCAGATGAGGGCAAATCCCAGATCTAACCGAGACATAACCGGCGTTATCCTCTAAAATATTAATCGTAACCAGGTGTAATTGACTCTTTCGGAGTGGCACTACGTTACTACGTGATACAAACCAGAGAAAACCCAGGGTCTGGCCAACAAGTATGCGAAAAATGCGAAAGTATGCGCCACGTGATTGCAAATACCAGACCTAACCCAGACATAACCGGCGTTATCCTCTAAAATATTAATCGCAACCAGGTTTAAGTGACTGTTTCGGTGTGGTACCGCATCACTACGTGATACAGACCAGAAAAAGGCCAGGATCTGGCCAACAAGTATGCGAAAAATGCGAAAGTACGAGCCAGATGAGGGCAAATCCCAGACCTAACCGAGACATAACCGGCGTTATCCTCTAAAATATTAATCGTAACCAGGCTTAATTGACTTTTTCGGTCAGGTACCGCATTACTACGCGATACAGACCAGAAAAAGGCCAGGATCTGGCCAACAAGTATGCGAAAAATGCGAAAGTACGTGCCAGATGAGGGCAAATACCAGACCTAACCCAGACATAACTGGCGTTATCCTCTAAAATATTAATCGCAACCAGGTTCAATTGACTGTTTCGGTGTGGAACCACATTACTACGTGATCCAGACCAGAAAAAGCCCAGGATGTGGCCAACAAGTATGCGAGAAATGCGAAAGTACGAGCCAGATGAGGGCAAATCCCAGACCTAGCCCGGACATAACCGGCGTTATCCTCTAAAATACTAATCGCAACCAGGTTTAATTGACTGTTTCGGTGTGGAACCACATTACGACGGGATACAAATCCGAAAAAGCCCTGGATATGGGCAACAAGTATGCGAGAAATGCGAAAGTACGAGCCAGATGAGGGCAAATCCCAGACCTAACCCAGACATAACCGGCATTTTCCTCTAAAATATTAATCGCAACCAGCTTCTATTGACAGTTTGTGTGTGGTGCCACATTACTACGTGATACGGACCAGAAAAAGACCAGGATCTGGCCAACAAGTATGCGAAAAATGCGAAAGTACGAGCCAGATGAGGGCAAATCCCAGACCTAACCGAGACATAACCGGCGTTATCCTCTAAAATATTAATCGTAACCAGGTTTAATTGACTTTTTCGGTCAGGTACCGCATTACTACGTGGTCCAAACCAGAAAAAGCCCTGGATCTGGCCAACAAGTATGCGAAAATTACGAAAGCACGAGACAGATGAGGCCAAATCCCAGACCTAACCCAGACATAACCGGCGTTATCCTCTAAAATATTAATCGCAACCAGGTTTAATTGACTCTTTCGGAGTGGCACTACGTTACTACGTGATACAAACCAGAGAAAACCCAGGATCTGGCAAACAAGTATGCGAGAAATGCGAAAGTACGAGCCAGATGAGGGCAAATCCTAGACCTAACCCAGACATAACCGGCGTTATCCTCTAAAATATTAATCGCAACCAGGTTTAACTGGCTGTTTCGGTGTGGAACCACATTACGACGGGATACAAACCAGAAAAAGCCCTGGATCTGGCCAACAAGTATGCGAAAAATGCGAAAGTATGAGCCAGATGGTTGCAAATACCGAAACTAACCCAGGCATAACCAGCGTTATGCTCCAAAACATTAATCACAACCAGGTTCAATTGACTGTTTCAGTGTGGTACCGCATTAGTGCGTGATCCAAACCAGGAAAAGGCCAGGATCTGGCCAACAAGTATGCGAAAAATGCGAAAGTACGAGCCAGATGAGGGCAAATCCCAGACCTAACCCAGACATACCCGGCATTATCCTCTAAAATATTAATCGCAACCAGCTTCTATTGACTGTTTGAGTGTGGTGCCACATTACTGCGTGATACGGACCAGAAAAAGACCAGGATCTGGCCAACAATTATGCGAGAAATGCGACGGTACGAGCCAGATGAGGGCAAATCCCAGACCTAACCCGGACATAACCGGTGTTATCCTCTAAAATATTAATCGCAACCAGTTTTAAGTGACTGTTTCGGTGTGGAACCGCATCAGTGCGTGATCCAAACCCCGGAAAAGGCCAGGATCTGGCCAACAAGTATGCGAAAAATGCGAAAGTACGTGCCAGATGAGGGCAAATACCAGACCTAACCCAGACATAACTGGCGTTATCCTCTAAAATATTAATCGCAACCAGGTTCAATTGACTGTTTCGGTGTGGAACCACATTACTACGTGATCCAGACCAGAAAAAGCCCAGGATGTGGCCAACAAGTATGCGAGAAATGCGAAAGTACGAGCCATATGAGGGCAACTCCCAGACCTAACCCAGACATAACCGGCGTTATCCTCAAAAATATTAATCGCAACCAGGTTTAATTGACTGTTTCGGTGTGGAACCACATTACGACGGGATACAAATCCGAAAAAGCCCTGGATATGGGCAACAAGTATGCGAGAAATGCGAAAGTACGAGCCAGATGAGGGCAAATCCCAGACCTAACCCAGACATAACCGGCATTTTCCTCTAAAATATTAATCGCAACCAGCTTCTATTGACAGTTTGAGGGTGGTGCCACATTACTACGTGATACGGACCAGAAAAAGACCAGGATCTGGCCAACAAGTATGCGAAAAATGCGAAAGTACGAGCCAGATGAGGGCAAATCCCAGACCTAACCGAGACATTCCCGGCGTTATCCTCTAAAATATTAATCGTAACCAGGTTTAATTGACTTTTTCGGTCAGGTACCGCATTACTACGTGGTCCAAACCAGAAAAAGCCCAGGATCTGGCCAACAAGTATGCGAGAAATGCGAAAGTACGAGCCAGATGAGGGCAAATCCCAGACCTAACCGAGACATAACAGCCGTCATCCTCTAAAATATTAATCGCAACCAGGTTTAATTGACTCTTTCGGAGTGGCACTACGTTACTACGTGATACAAACCAGAGAAAACCCAGGATCTGGCAAACAAGTATGCGAGAAATGCGAAAGCACGAGACAGATGAGGGCAAATCCCAGACCCAACAGAGACATAACCGGCGTTATCCTCTAAAATATTAATCACAACCAGGTTTAATTGACTGTTTCGGTGTGGTACCGCATTACCACGTGATACGGACCAGAAAAAGGCCTGGATCTGGCCAACAAGTATGCGAAAAATGCGAAGGTACGAGCCAGATGAGGGCAAATCCCAGACCTAACCGAGACATAACCGGCGTTATCCTCTAAAATATTAATCGCAACCAGGTTTAATTGACTTTTTCGGTGTGGTACCGCATTACTACGTGATCCAAACCAGAAAAAGCCCAGGATCTGGCCAACAAGTATGCGAGAAATGCGAAAGTACGAGCCAGATGAGGGCAAATCCCAGACCTAACCGAGACATAACAGCCGTCATCCTCTAAAATATTAATCGCAACCAGGTTTAATTGACTCTTTCGGAGTGGCACTACGTTACTACGTGATACAAACCAGAGAAAACCCAGGATCTGGCAAACAAGTATGCGAGAAATGCGAAAGTACGAGCCAGATGAGGGCAAATCCCAGACCTAACCCAGACATAACCGGCGTTATCCTCTAAAATATTAACCGCAACCAGGTTTAATTGACTGTTTCGGTGTGGTACCGCATCACTACGTGATACAGACCAGAAAAAGGCCAGGATCTGGCCAACAAGTATGCGAAAAATGCGAAAGTACGAGCCAGATGTGGGCAAATCCCAGACCTAACCGAGACATAACCGGCGTTATCCTCTAAAATATTAATCGCAACCAGGTTTAATTGACTGTTTGAGTGTGGTACCGCATTAGTGCGTGATCCAAACCAGGAAAAGGCCAGGATCTGGCCAACAGGTATGCGAGAAATGCTTAAGTACGAGCCAGATGATTGCAAATACAGAACTAACCCAAACATAACCAGCCTTATCCTCCAAAATATTAATCGCAACCAGGTTCAATTGACTGTTTCGGTGTGGAACCACATTACTACGTGATCCAGACCAGAAAAAGCCCAGGATGTGGCCAACAAGTATGCGAGAAATGCGAAAGTACGAGCCAGATGAGGGCAAATCCCAGACCTAACCCGGACATAACCGGCGTTATCCTCTAAAATACTAATCGCAACCAGGTTTAATTGACTGTTTCGGTGTGGAACCACATTACGACGGGATACAAATCCGAAAAAGCCCTGGATATGGGCAACAAGTATGCGAGAAATGCGAAAGTACGAGCCAGATGAGGGCAAATCCCAGACCTAACCCAGACATAACCGGCATTATCCTCTAAAATATTAATCGCAACCAGCTTCTATTGACTGTTTCAGTGTGGTGCCACATTACTACGTGATACGGACCAGAAAAAGGCCAGGATCTGGCCAACAAGTATGCGAAAAATGCGAAAGTACGAGCCAGATGCGGGCAAATCCCAGACCTAACCGAGACATAACCGGCGTTATCCTCTAAAATATTAATCGCAACCAGGTTTAATTGACTGTTTCGGTGTGGTACCGCATTACTACGTGATACAGACCAGAAAAAGGCCAGGATCTGGCCAACAAGTATGCGAAAAAAGCGAAAGTACGAGCCAGATGAGGGCAAATACCAGACCTAACCCAGACATAACCGGCGTTATCCCATAAAATATTAATCGCAACCAGGTTTAGTTGACTGTTTCAGTGTGGAACCAGATTACTACGTGATCTAAGCCAGAAAAAGCCCAGGATCTGGCCAAAAAGTATGCGAGAAATGCGAAAGTACGAGCCAGATGAGGGCAAAACCCAGACCTAACCCAGACATAACCGGCGTTATCCTCTAAAATATTAATCGCAACCAGGTTTAATTAAATGTTTCGGTGTGGAACCACATTACGACGGGATACAAACCAGAACAAGCCCTGGATCTGGCCAACAAGTATGCGAAAATTACGAAAGCACGAGACAGATGAGGCCAAATCCCAGACCCAACCGAGACATAACCGGCGTTATCCTCTAAAATATTAATCGCAACCTGGTTTAATTGATTGTTTCGGTGTGGTACCGCATTACCACGTGATACAGACCAGAAAAAGGCCAGGATCTGGCCAACAAGTATGCGAAAAATGCGAAGGTACGAGCCAGACGAGGGCAAATCCTAGACCTAACCGAGACATAACCGGCGTTATCCTCTAAAATATTAATCGCAACCAGGTTTAATTGACTGTTTCGGTGTGGAACCACATTACGACGGGATACAAGCAAGAAAAAGCCCAGGATCTGGCAACAAGTGTGCGAGAAATGCGAAAGCCACGAGACAGATGAGGCCAAATCCCAGATCCAACCGAGACATAACCGGCGTTATCCTGTAAAATATTAATCGCAACCAGGTTTAATTGACTGTTTCGGTGTGGAACCACATTACGACGGGATACAAGCAAGAAAAAGCCCTGGATTTGGCCAACAAGTATGCGAAAATTACGAAAGTACGAGGCAGATGAGGCCAAATCCCAGACCCAACCGAGACATAACCGGGGTTCTCCTCTAAAATATTAATCGCAACCAGGTTTAATTGACTGTTTCGGTGTGGAACCACATTACTACGTGATCCAAACCAGAAAAAGCCCTGGATCTGGCCAACAAGTATGCGAGGAATGCGAAAGTACGAGCTAGATGAGGGCAAATCCCAGACCTAACCCAGACATAACCGGCATTATCCTCTAAAATATTAATCGCAACCAGCTTCTATTGACTGTTTGAGTGTGGTGCCATATTACTACCTGATACGGACCAGAAAAAGACCAGGATCTGGCCAACAAGTATGCGAAAAATGCGAAACTACGAGCCAGATGAGGGCAAATCCCAGACCTAACCGAGCCATAACCGGCGTTATCCTCTAAAATATTAATCGTAACCAGGTTTAATTGACATTTTCGGTCAGGTACCGCATTACTATGTGGTCCAAACCAGAAAAAGCCCAGGATCTGGCCAACAAGTATGCGAAAAATGCGAAAGTACGAGCCAGATGAGGGCAAATCCCAGACCTAACCCAGGCATAACCGGCGTTATCCTCTAGAATATTAATCGCAACCAGGTTTAATTGACTGTTTCGGTGTGGTACCGCATTACTACGTGATACAGACCAGAAAAAGGCCAGGATCTGGCCAACAAGTATGCGAAAAATGCGAAAGTACGAGCCAGATGAGGGCAAGTCCCAGGCCTAACCGAGATATAACCGGCGTTATCCTCTAGAATATTAATCGCAACCAGGTTTAATTGACTGCTTCGGTGTGGTACCGCATTTCTACGTGATACAGACCAGAAAAACGCCAGGATCTGGCCAACAAGTATGCGAAAAATGCGAAAGTACGAGCCAGATGAGGGCAAATACCAGACCTAACCGAGACGTAACCGGCTTTATCCTTTAAAATATTAATCGCAACCAGGTTTAATTGACTGTTTCGGTGTGGTACCGCATTACTACGTGATACAGACCAGAAAAAGGCCAGGATCTGGCCAACAAGTATGCGAAAAATGCGAAAGTACGAGCCAGATGGGGGAAATACCAGACCTATCCCAGACATAACCGGCGTCATCCTCTAAAATATTAATCGCAACCAGGTTTAATTGACTGTTTCAGTGTGGTACCGCATTGGTGTGTTACGAGCCAGGGCCGTGCAGCGCGCGTGGCCTGCGAGTGCGAGAGAGAGTATGGAATATGGTATCAATTTGTTAGTTTGGAACACGGACGAACCCGATGCGAAATCGGGTTGCCGCTAGGATAGTTGATAACGAGAACGAACCTGATGCGAAATCAGGGAGCCTCTGGGATGGAGTCACGTACGGACGAACCTGGTGCGAAACCAGGGAGGCGTAGGAGGGTGAAACGTCGTGAACGGGTACCCGATGCGAAATCGGGGAGTCACTAGGATTGTTGATAACGACGCAGACGAACCCAATTCGAAATCGGGGAGCTGCTAGGAGGTTGGAAGAAACGCAGACGAACTCAATGCGAAATCGAGGAGCTGCTGGGAGGTTGGATAAATCACAGACGAACCTGATGCGAAATCAGGGAGCCGCTAGGATGGTAATAGATTGCGTGGACGAACTCGATGCGTAATCGAGGAGCCACTAGGTTGTAAGAGGTTGTATTTGGATTTGGGGATGTGTTAATTGAACTCGTAACTGTGAATTATTAAATATAATATAACCCGAGCGGTAAGGTTATATTATTATGGGAACGTTTAACTAATAATGATCGCTTTATATAATTGTGGGTTAAAGAAGTTGGGTAACTCTGATTTGATAATAAAAGTAGATATATTCTTAAATCAACAAATAAAATACAATTGTTTCGTGTATCTTATGTCGCGATCAAAGAATGATTATATTTACCTAAAATGACCTTGCTCGGTGTTGGCGCACTGGCGATGCGAGGGTATGTCAGTTGGAAATAAAGGCCGCAATAGAATTTATGCCGGTTCACGGATTCTATATGGTTTGATACTAAAGGGTACGGTAGCCCGATCTCGCAAGATACAACTGACTATCAAATCGTATACGCGTGACAAGAGATGTGACGTTGACTCTAACGTGACGGTACGATTATGATCCCCGAGTAATGAAATCACGGGGTTTATATACCAAAAAATATGTGTGGGGCGGATTCAAAAGTACGTTAGAAATCACCGTGTGCACTATTCTCCGAATTGTATTAATTAACGGGCTGCTCTATTCTCCGAATTGTATTAATTAACGGGCTGCTGCATCGCGACGGAAGTGACCCCCATTTCAAAGGTTAGATAAGTAGCAGGGCGATTTCATAATGCACGCAAGTGGCAAGAAAAATTTGAGGAACGAAACGTTCGACATACGTAACAAGTGCGTGATCCATACCAGGAAAACGCCAGGATCTGGCCAACAAGTATGCGAAAAATGCGAAAGTACGAGCCAGATGTGGGCAAATCCCAGACCTAACCGAGATATAACCGGCGTTATCCTCTAAAATATTAATCGCAACCAGGTTTAATTGACTGTTTTGGTGTGGAACCACATTACTACGTGATCCAAACCAGAAAAAACCCTGTATCTGGCCAAGAAATATGCGAGAAACGCGAAAGTATGAGCCAGATGATTGCAAACACCAGAACTAACGCAGACATAACCAGCGTTATCCTCTAAAATACTAATCCGAACCAGATTTTATTGACTGTTTCAGTGTGGTACCACATTACTACGTGATCCAAACCAAAAAAAGCCAAGGATCTGGCCAAGAAGTATGCGAAAAATACGAAAGCACGAGCAAGATAAGGGCAAATCCCAGACCTAACCGAGACAAAGCCGGCGTTATCCTCTAAAATATTATTCGCAACCAGGTTTAATTGACTCTTTCGGTGTGGTACTGCATTACTACGTGATCCAAACCAGAAAAAGCCCAGGATCTGGCCAACAAGTATGCGAAAAATGCGAAAGTACGAACCAGATGAGGGCAAATACCAGACCTAACCGAGACATAACCGGCGTTATCCTCTAAAATATTAATCGCGACCATGTTTCATTGACTGTTTCGCTGTGGTACCGCATTACAACGTGATCCAAGCCAGAAGAACGCCAGGATCTGGCCAACAAGTATGCGAAAAATGCGAAAGTACGAGCCAGATGAGGGCAAGTCCCAGGCCTAACCGAGATATAACCGGCGTTATCCTCTACAATATTAATCGCAACCAGGTTTAATTGACTGTTTTGGTGTGGAACCACATTACTACGTGATCCCAACCAGAAAAAACCCTGTATCTGGCCAAGAAGTATGCGAGAAACGCGAAAGTATGAGCCAGATGATTGCAAAAACCAGACCTAACACAGGCATGACCGGCGTTATCCTCTAAAATATTAATCGCAACCAGGTTTAATTGACTGTTTCGGTGTGGTACCGCATTACTACGTGATACAGACCAGAAAAAGGCCAGGATCTGGCCAACAAGTATGCGAAAAATGCGAAAGTACGAGCCAGATGAGGGCAAATCCCAGACCTAACCCAGACATAACCGGCGTTATCCTCCAAACTATTAATCGCAACCAGGTTTAATTGACTGCTTCGGTGTGACGTCGCCTTACTACGTGAAACAAACCAGAAAAAGCCCAGGATCTGGCCGACAAGTATGCGAGAAATGCGAAAGTACGAGCCAGATGCGGGCAAATACCAGACCTAAACCAGACATAGCAGGCGTTATCCTCTAAAATATTAATCGGATCCAGGTTTATTTGACTGTTTCAGTGTGGTACCACATTACTACGTGGTCCAAGCATGAAAAAGGCCAGGATCTGACCAACAAGTATGCGAAAAATGCGAAATTACGAGCCAGATGAGGGAAAATGCCAGACCTAACCGAGACATAACCGGCGTTATCCTCTAAAATACTAATCGCAACCAGCTTTTATTAACCGTTTCAGTGTAGTACCACATTACTGCGTGATCCAAACCAGAAAAAGTCCAGGATCTGGCCAACAAGAATGCGAAAAATGCGATAGCACGAGCCAGATGAAGGCAAATCCCAGAACTAACCGAGACATAACCGGCGTCATCCTCTTAAATATTACTCGCAAACAGGTTTCATTGACTCTTTCGGTGTGGTACTGCATTACTACGTGATCCAAACCAGAAAAAGCCCAGGATCTGGCCAACAAGTATGCGAAAAATGCGAAAGTACGAGCCAGATGAGGGCAAATACCAGACCTAACCGAGACATAACCGGCGTTATCCTCTAAAATATTAATCGCGACCATGTTTCATTGACTGTTTCGCTGTGGTACCGCATTACAACGTGATCCAAGCCAGAAGAACGCCAGGATCTGGCCAACAAGTATGCGAAAAATGCGAAAGTACGAGCCAGATGTGGGCAAATCCCAGACCTAACCGAGATATAACCGGCGTTATCCTCTAAAATATTAATCGCAACCAGGTTTAATTGACTGTTTTGGTGTGGAACCACATTACTACGTGATCCAAACCAGAAAAAACCCTGTATCTGGCCAAGAAATATGCGAGAAACGCGAAAGTATGAGCCAGATGATTGCAAACACCAGAACTAACGCAGACATAACCAGCGTTATCCTCTAAAATACTAATCCGAACCAGATTTTATTGACTGTTTCAGTGTGGTACCACATTACTACGTGATCCAAACCAAAAAAAGCCAAGGATCTGGCCAAGAAGTATGCGAAAAATACGAAAGCACGAGCAAGATAAGGGCAAATCCCAGACCTAACCGAGACAAAGCCGGCGTTATCCTCTAAAATATTATTCGCAACCAGGTTTAATTGACTCTTTCGGTGTGGTACTGCATTACTACGTGATCCAAACCAGAAAAAGCCCAGGATCTGGCCAACAAGTATGCGAAAAATGCGAAAGTACGAGCCAGATGAGGGCAAATACCAGACCTAACCGAGACATAACCGGCGTTATCCTCTAAAATATTAATCGCGACCATGTTTCATTGACTGTTTCGCTGTGGTACCGCATTACAACGTGATCCAAGCCAGAAGAACGCCAGGATCTGGCCAACAAGTATGCGAAAAATGCGAAAGTACGAGCCAGATGAGGGCAAGTCCCAGGCCTAACCGAGATATAACCGGCGTTATCCTCTACAATATTAATCGCAACCAGGTTTTATTGACTGTTTTGGTGTGGAACCACATTACTACGTGATCCCAACCAGAAAAAACCCTGTATCTGGCCAAGAAGTATGCGAGAAACGCGAAAGTATGAGCCAGATGATTGCAAAAACCAGACCTAACACAGGCATGACCGGCGTTATCCTCTAAAATATTAATCGCAACCAGGTTTAATTGACTGTTTCGGTGTGGTACCGCATTACTACGTGATACAGACCAGAAAAAGGCCAGGATCTGGCCAACAAGTATGCGAAAAATGCGAAAGTACGAGCCAGATGAGGGCAAATCCCAGACCTAACCCAGACATAACCGGCGTTATCCTCCAAACTATTAATCGCAACCAGGTTTAATTGACTGCTTCGGTGTGACGTCGCCTTACTACGTGAAACAAACCAGAAAAAGCCCAGGATCTGGCCGACAAGTATGCGAGAAATGCGAAAGTACGAGCCAGATGCGGGCAAATACCAGACCTAAACCAGACATAGCAGGCGTTATCCTCTAAAATATTAATCGGATCCAGGTTTATTTGACTGTTTCAGTGTGGTACCACATTACTACGTGGTCCAAGCATGAAAAAGGCCAGGATCTGACCAACAAGTATGCGAAAAATGCGAAATTACGAGCCAGATGAGGGAAAATGCCAGACCTAACCGAGACATAACCGGCGTTATCCTCTAAAATACTAATCGCAACCAGCTTTTATTAACCGTTTCAGTGTAGTACCACATTACTGCGTGATCCAAACCAGAAAAAGTCCAGGATCTGGCCAACAAGAATGCGAAAAATGCGATAGCACGAGCCAGATGAAGGCAAATCCCAGAACTAACCGAGACATAACCGGCGTTATCCTCTAAGATATTAGTCGCAACCAGGGGACAGCATAATTGACTGTTTCCTTGTGGTACCGCATTAGTGCGTGAACCAAACCAGGAAAAGGCCAGGATCTGACCATCAAGTATGCGAGAAATGCGAAAGTACGAGCCAGATGAGGGCAAATACCAGACCTAACCCAGCCATAGCCGGCGTTATCCTCTAAAATATTAACCGAAACCGGGTTTAATTGACTGTCTCGGTGTGGAACCTTATTACTACGGGATCCAAACTAGAAAAAGCCCAGGATCTGGCCAACAAGTATGCGAAAAATGCGAAAGTACGAGCCAGATGAGGGCAAATACCAGAACTAACCCAGACATAACCGGCGTCATCCTCTTAACTATTACTCGCAAACAGGTTTCATTGACTGTTTCGGTGTGGTACCGTATTACTACGTGATACAGACCAGCAAAAGGCCAGGATCTGGGCAACAAGTATGC